>NC_043010.1:5295001-5305001 GCF_006345805.1 Octopus sinensis | reverse complement strand
CTCAAGTATCATCAGACTAACTATATCCATGACCAGTACCGACGAATTCAAAACATACGAATGAGGTCCCGTATTCTCCCTCACCTACCCACCTTAAATATTGTTTAAGTTTACTGCTAACGGTCTTTTTAACATACCCAATACTACTTGGTGAAATTATTAATCATTAATTGATTAATTAATTTTACCCTTTATTATTATTGATTATATACAGATATATATATATATATATATGTCATCATCATCATCATCATCATCATCATCGTTTAACGTCCGTTCTCCATGCTAGCATGGGTTGGACGGTTCGACCGGGGATCTGGGAAGCCAGAAGGCTGCACCAGGCTCCAGTCTTATCTGGCAATGTTTCTACAGCTGGATGCCCTTCCTAACGCCAACCACTCCGAGAGTGTAGTGGGTGCTTTTTATGTGCCACCCGCACAGGTGCCAGGCGAGGCTGGCAACGGCCACGGTCGGATTGGTGCATTTTACGTGCCACCGGCCCGGAAGCCAGTCGAGGCGGCACTGGCATCGGCCACGATTCGGATAGTGCTTTTTACGTACCACCAGTCCAAGGGTGGTATATATATATAGCAATGTAACTGCTCATGTACTGCTAGTGATTTCTTTTCCTTCTTTGGACTTTTCCCTTTGCCCTTTCCAATGAAGAACTATTCTTAAAACATCAAACTCTCTCTCTTTTCACAAAGCATCAAGTCAACACATTTCTTGTGCACATCCTCTTGTTGTCTGTTAACTTTATTCATTTATTTGAATTGACTACACACACACACACACACACACACACATGTATGGGTATATATATATATAAAGTTAATCCAAACAAGAAAGCACAAAAAAAACACAGCAACACGAGGACGTGGAACAAATATAGAATTATTGGACGCTCAGGAAAGAAGGGAAGAAGGAGGGTTTAACGTTTCAAGCGGAGCTCTTCATCAGAAACATAGGAGAAGGAAAGATCCCGAGAAGGGAAGACAGAGGAAAAAAAATCGCTAGCGGTACTCACAAGGTCACATATATATATATATATATATATATATGTAGGTAATATTTAGTGTAATTATCAATTAAAGTGTCATGCAGTGGGACTCAACCCGGAACCATGTGGTTGGTAAGCAAGCTACTTACCACACAGCCACTCCTGTGCCATTACAATATCTTAACTATTGTAATGCTTTCAGCAGATATCTTTTTCAAAATTCCTTCAGTTCTAAATCATGTGTGTGTGAGTGTATGTGTGTGAGTGTTTGTGGCTTTGTCTTAACATCATGTGAATAATTGTAAATGAGTGTTATTTCATATAAACAGTGTTGGTAACTTCCAGTATACTGCAAAAACATGTCTGGCTGTGGGAAAATATTACCTTGCTTGGAAGCTGGCATAGGTTGGCAACAGGAAGGGCATCCAACTGTAGAGAATTTGCAACAGTAAACTCTCCCCGACCCATGCGAGATTGGAAATGTGAATGTTAAGATGATGGTGGTGGTAGTGGTGGCAGTGGCAGCAGCGGTGTGGTGGTGGTGGTGGTGGCGGTGGCGGTGGTGGCGGTGGCGGCTGCGGTGATGAATGTGAATGTGCAAACATCCAGATAATCCCCTTTAGCTAAATATATTGTTGGCCTCCAAATATTTCCATTCATAATTCCCATTCAGAAATTTCCCGTAATGACACAATTTAAGTACAGTGGTTCCTGAGTACAAGTATTTCCAGATTAGATTCTTTCCAAAGATATCCTGATTTGTCATGACATGCGTCTTTGAAATTCAAATCAGCTCATATTTCTCATCTTGTCAAGTGACATTTGAAATCTTACTGTGCTTTCTATCTAGCTTGTCAAACCTATCATTTTGCTAACTGCTTAGTTCCTAAATATCTTACCTTGATGTTTGTTTATTTCTTCTATATTTCCTAGAATAAACCGTTTCTTTATATCTTTTGATCCAGCTCTGATATTATACCATTTTGTTGATTGCCACCAACTTGACATGAAAAAATAGTTTAGTCATATTCTATTTTAACTCAGTGGTCCCTGAACTTATTTCTATTTGCAATGCAGTTTAGAATAGTGGCCCTTAACCTGGGTGAGGGCACCCAACCAGTGAAAGTGTTGTGAATGACTATAGAGGCATTGGGTTACCATGTTTACTATGGTTACTATGAAAGCACTGGGTGTTAAGAGTGGTACAATACTCAGATTTTGTGGCTGTTATGCGGTGCTGGATGCTTATCACTGAAGAAGCAGAGTATGCTGAAATCTCATGGTCTGGCAGTTCCAGCACTGGTACCAAATAACTCTCATCTGCTACAATATATGCGAGTGCTTTTAAGCACCATACATTTCCACAAGAGGATCTCTCAAGGCAAATTTAAATATTCTAAAAACATTATTGTTCGCATTAAAATATAATAGGATATTGTATCATCAGTGAGAAGAAACATAAGTGATGATGTGTCAATGTCCAACATAGTTCGATTATATGAGTCCTTGTCATTGTATTTACTCATTTATAAGTTGCACCCCTAAGGTAGGGTTAAATTCGGTTCAAAATTTTTCCCTTCATTGTTTTAGCTTTATAGTCACACCCTAGTTTTTATCAGTTAAAATCAAGTATAAAACAGTATGGTTTTATACATCAGTAAATACATTTTTATAAAGATATAATATGAAGGAACTAAGTCCACACAAAAGTATAAAAAGAGATTCATAACAAATGGAAAACTATAAAACTATGTATTGGGTTGTCTGGAAAGTTCATGCCAATTTGTAAAGGAAAGAAAAAGGTCAATAAATACTTGCCACTACATTTTTAATCAACCAAATATGAACCATTTTGTTGCACAATGCATCTCCATCATTCCTTTAATTTAAAAATACCCTCTTCCCAGAATTGAGGTGTTCTCATGGAAAAGAATTCATCAAGGTATCTTTTTATGTCATCCAAGGAATTGAAATTTTTACCATTAAGACTATTCTGCAGAGACCTGAATAAGTGGAAATCTGAAGGAGCAATATCTGGTGAATATGGAGGGTGGGGTAACACATCCCAGCCAAGCTGCAGCAATTTTTGTCTGGTTTCCAAAGCATCAAGTGCCGAAAATGAACTTCTTTATCTTCCATTTGAAAGGATTACAAAATTAACACAGGTTATAGGAATATAAACCTTCTTCCACGGAAAGATAGCTTAAACTGTGCTCTAAATGGAGGTGTAATCAAATCCTATTTTATGGACTCAACCATGTTCTAAAATAAGTCAAAAGGCAAGCTAGTATAAATCGGCATGAACTTTCCGGACAACCCAATAGATAATAAGCCACTGTGCAAAATCACCATCTGTTTCATTAAAATAATTTGCTGGCTACTCATCTATAAGTTCTGATGATTTTCACCTCTTTCTTTCCTCAGTTGATCCAATTTATAATACTTCTAGCAAACTTTATTAACTGAAAAGGTAATTTTATGGATAAAGAGATGTTTGTCTGCTGTCAAACCACTTGTCTCAAGTATACTACTATTAGTCATTTATTGGAATAAAAGGCAAATTAGTATTGACAGTGTTTCAACATGTCACTGTGAAACATTGAATTTAACACTATGAAGTGTTTAATTTTCAGCTTTGTTCTTGTAAATAACTGAGAAAAATTGGTAACAAGTTTCACAAGAGTTTTCTTATTTAATCATCACTTGTATCATACCACAATCATTTGCATTAGAAAGTGTATTCAACCATTAAAAATGTTTTCTCAAAAATTTTAATGCAAATGTTCAAATTTGAAATCATTGCAGCATGGAAAATGAAATCTGAGTGAATAAAAATATTTAAAAAAAAAATGAAAATTAAATAATGTCATCATTTACTGTTAATATTTGAAATATTATGCATGAGATAAAACCATTTTAGGGTCCCCGTGTTGAATGTCGGTCTCCTGAGTTATCAGCAAACCTTAATATTTTAAAATAAAAGAAAGACGAATGTTAATGGTAAAATCTCAGAGCAGAAGCTGATTATGAAGCTGTCAAAAAAGATGAGTCATCTTTCGGTGGTTACATACCATAATTCTACAAATTTATTATCATCACATACAAATATTGTGTGCAAGTTTACTGTAACATAATAGAACTCAAGAATAACTCAGACTCATGTAAGATCTAAAAGCAATTTACATTAAATGCAAAAGTGATTTGAAATGTATTTTCAGCATTACAGCTAATTAAAGGTACTCGGTGAAGTTCATAAAAGCTTGCACTGTTTGAATTATTCATTTTTCTCCCCCCCCATCCTCAACAGGCATAGACACATTCTTCTCTAATCATAATCATTCTTAGCAAGCTAGATATTTAAATTTCAGTAGATCAGCAAATTTGATCTGCACTTCCCAAAATAACATCTTCATTTAGAGAAAGGAGAGTTAACCTTGGTAGTATCTGGTACATTTACATAGTGGTCATTTATTGCTATATTCAAGCATTTATAATAAATAAGTGGATGCTTGTTAAAGCCAATTACTGTTACAACCAAATACTGCACTGTCTTACTTGACAGGTCAGGAAACAAACAGACACAATGAACTGGTTGTCATTATAAACATACTATAGAATATGGAAGCCATCAGTTTCATTTGTACAATGCTTGTGCATAAAAGTTAAAACTAGAGCTACCATCATAATTATGTTTTCTTCTTTGCAGCAACTATTAACATCATACCACTATTTCTACATGAAAAGCCATTGGCTAATGAAGGAGCCTTTACATGTTTATTCAATCAGCCAGAAGTAACAGCCAAAATTCTCTCAAGGTTCCCTCTATTGGCTCACAAAACGACATATTATAATCATGTGATGACACGTGCCCTGCATACTGGAAAAAAGTGAAAGCACGTGGCTTAGTGGTTAGGGTATTCTGTTCATGATTGTGAGGCTGTGAGTTCAATACCTGGTGGTGCTTTTAGGTCCTTGAGCAAGACAACTTATTTCACATTGCTCCAGTTCACACAGCTGGCAAAAATGAGTTTTACCTGGTTTATGAAACTTGTGGCATGCTCCTGTTTGGCAAATAAGGAAGTCCAAGCTTGCAACATGATAGTCTCTGATAAGGGCATTGTCTAAACACTTCTTTTCTGGAGTTTAAAAAGTGTCCCCACCCAGGTCAAGCAAGTTTTTCAGGATTCTTGCTCTCTTGGCCAAGCAAAGGATGAATTGCCTATACATCTAAGCACAATCTTTGTCATATTGTCTCAATCTTTGTCATATTGAATCTCCCTGAGGACTGTGTTAAGGTTATGTGTGTCTATGTAGTGCTTAGCCACTTGCACATTATTTTTACAATGGGGATAGTGGTGGAAGGCTGGCTGTATGTGTGCCTCTGTTGTTGTTTGTGTTTGGCTCCACCACCACTACCACTGCTTCACAACCTGTGTAATGTTCTTGTAACCTAGCAGTTTGGCAAAAAGAGATTGACAGAATAAGTACTAGGCTTAAAAAGAAATAAGTACTGGAATCGAAGCCTTCAAGGTGGTATCGCAGCATGGCCACAGACCAATGGGTGAGACAAGTGGAAGATAAAAGCTAGCAATAAATATAATTACCCATAAAATAATGAATAAATTTTGTCAAATCTTGGGAGAGTCATTATCCCAATATTAAATACATGCACTGTTTCTATTTCACTTCTCTCTCTCTCTTTCTCTCTGTATGTATATATATATATATATATATATATATATATATATATATATATATATATATATATATGTATATATGTATGTATATATCTATGTATGTATGTATGTATATATATATGCACATATGTATATACATACATATATACATATGCAGAAAGCTGTTTGCTATGGCTGGTCAGAGAGTGACCATTGGTTTTGCACCTATAATGTGCTTAGATATATAGGCAATTCATCCTTTGCTTGGCCAAGAGAGCAAGAATCCTGAAAAATGTGCTTGACCTGGATGGGAGCACTTTTTAAACTCCAGAAAAGAAGTGTTTAGACAATGCCCTTATCAGAGACTATCATGTTGCAAGCTTGGACTTCCTTATTTGCCAAACAGGAGCATGCCACAAGTTTCATAAACCATCATGGCTGGAAATGATGTAAGGGAGATAACCCCCACCTGAAAGCCTACCTGCAGGGTTTGTTCCTGATATATATTTTTTGTTTACAGAAGTAACTAACCATGACATTTTCCTCCCTCCAGTTATAGAGAGGTTATGTGTTACAGGCCCTTTGAATCTGATTAGTTGCCGTAAATTTAAGTGCTTTATAGGCGCAAAACCAATGGTCATTCTCTTACTGGCAATAATAAACAACTTACATATATTACAGCTTTAATATTTTAGAGTATACTTCTTTTTTGGGGTATATGATCTACTGACTATATATACTCTTTTACTCTTTTACTTGTTTCAGTCATTTGACTGCGGCCATGCTGGAGCACCGCCTTTAATCGAGCAACTCGACCCCAGGACTTATTCTTTTTGTAAGCTCAGTACTTATTCTATCAGTCTCTTTTGCCGAACTGCTAAGTAACGGGGACATAAACACACCAGCATCGGTTGTCAAGCAATGCTAGGGGGACAAACACACACACATGCATACATATATATACATATATACGATGGGCTTCTTTCAGTTTCTGTCTACCAAATCCACTCACAAGGCTTTGGTTGGCCCGAGGCTACAGTAGAAGACACTTGCCCAAGGTACCACGCAGTGGGACTGAACCCGGAACCATGTGGTTGGTAAACAAGCTACTTTCCACACAGCCACTCCTGCGCTTGTGTTTATATATATATATCATTGGCTCCAGCTTGTATCCGAGCATTGGGTTAATCAGTTTCTATCCAGTCTCCTCAGCTGATGTTTGTGCTGGAAATGACTTTGGAGTCCAACTCAGTGGTGGAAGTGTCATGGGCAGAACTTGCATGGGATGGTCAGAGCAGGTCGAGGATTTTGAAGACACTCCTTTCTTCTACATTTTGCCTCCTTATTTTGTTGTCTGTTCTGTTTGAAGGAGGTGGCTCCATTGCAGATAGCAGTCCTCCAGGATGTCCTATCCATGGCAATCTGTTCCCATGAGGATGGCTGGATATTAGCTTGCGCCAAGGTTCATTTCAGCTGGTCTTTAAAGAGGAATTTCAGACCTCCACTGGGTCTTGTTCTGATTGCAAGTTCTCCATAGAGCATGATCCTTGGGAGACAAGAAGGCTCTATACACTGGACGTGACCTGCCCAGCGGAGTCAATGGTGAAGAATGGTGACACACACACAATGGGCTTCTTTCAGTTTCCATCTATCAAATCCACTCACATGGCTTTTGTCTGTCCTTGGCCACTATAGAGTATACTTGCTTGAGGTGCCACATAGCAGTCTTGAACTTGGAACTATGTGGCTGGGAAGCAAACTTGTTACCACACATCCCTGCTTGTGCCCAGTTTATAATAAAGTACCAATCAAGTACTTGAGTGGAGTCAATCCCCTAACCCTTGCTTGTGCCCAGTTTATAATAAAGTACCAATCAAGTACTTGAGTGGAGTCAATCCCCTAACCCTTGCTTGTGCCCAGTTTATAATAAAGTACCAATCAAGTACTTGAGTGGAGTCAATCCCCTAACCCTTGCTTGTGCCCAGTTTATAATAAAGTACCAATCAAGTACTTGAGTGGAGTCAATCCCCTAACCCTTGCTTGCTCCCAGTTTATAACCTAATGTCTATGTTAAGAACAATTAATAGTTACAATAAAAATAAGTTATGGTAGTTAAACAATATATTTATTCATGGTGTGTGTGTGTGTCAAACACACCACACCTTTATAACAATTTTTGCTGTTGATTCTAGTTAAAATGTGATAAAGCAATATTGCAAAGATTTCTAAACCTTTATTTTATTAACAGCAAATATCAAAGTTTATTTTATTTTATTTACTCTTTTACTCTTTTACTTGTTTCAGTCATTTGACTGCAACCATGCTGGAGCACCACCTTTAGTCGAGCAAATCGACCCCGGGACTTATTCTTTGTAAGCCTAGTACTTATTCTATCAGTCTCTTTTGCTGAACCGCTAAGTGAAGGGACATAAACACACCAGCATCGGTTGTCAAGCAATGCTAGGGGGACAAACACAGACACACAAACACACACACATACATATATATATATATATATACATATATACGACAGGCCTCTTTCAGTTTCCGTCTACCAAATCCACTCACAAGGCATTGGTCGGCCCAGGGCTATAGCAGAAGACACTTGCCCAAGATGCCATGCAGTGGGACTGAACCCAGAACCATGTGGTTGCTTAGCAAGCTACTTACCACACAGCCACTCCTGCGCCTATTTGTTTAATTTTTCCCTGCATAGTTAATTTTTGAACAACAATTTCCTTTATTGAAATTTATCATTGCGATATCTTGTATTCTTTCAAAAAAAAAAACCAAAAAACATTTGGCAATTCTTATATAGTTTTGAAAAGTTTTTTGATATTATATTCGATATTCCTAATGTACAATTTTGCAATATATTTTGGCTGTTGGCAACCACCTGCACTAAAACATTGCTAGTTTTACTTGTTCAATTATTTATCAACTTATTCTGCTGCTTATTTTATAAACTATTAGAGATCAACTTTGAAAAGTCTGGCGGGTGCTGCTATGCTGGAAGGGTATGTTGAATGTGAAATACATGTGAATGTATTTCACCAGTATGGAAGACGGATGTTAAATGATGATGATGATGATGATATATATATATATATATACACATAGTTAACATGTATGGATATACATATATGTATGTATGTATGTGTGTGTATATATATATATATATATATATATATATATATATATATATAAATAATATAGATACATACTAAGATATACATATATATACATATATATATATTATATAGAAGATAGTAGTCAAACTTCTTCAGTTTTCTAAATTAAGATTTATTGCTGGTGATATCACAGAACTTTTATTATACTCTCCAATTATATCACCTTGGATACTGTTCTACATTAATATATGTATAATAATTACAGGTGCAAGTGATTTTTTACTATCTGAGTAGACTAGAGTAATGTGAAATAAAGTGTATTGCTCAAGGACACAGCACATTACTGAGAATTGAACTCATGACCTTAGGGTCATGAGATGAATTCCCTAACCATTTAGCCACACACTTTCACATCAGCCTGACATATTGTAACAAGGCTTGATTTTTGAAATACAGGTGCAATCCATCCAAAGGGCTTCCATACAGTTTCCATCTACCCAATTTCACACAGAAAACATGATACTTGCTCTAGATACCACACATGGGTTTGAACCCATCATCTCATTATTACTCTTTTACTTGTTTCAGTCATTTAACTGTGGCCATGCTGGAGCACCACCTTTTTAGTCGAGCAAATCGACCTCAGGACTTATTCTTTGTAAGCCTAGTACTTATTCTATCAGTCTGTTTTGCCGAACTGCTAAGTTATGGGGACGTAAACACACCAGCATCAGTTGTCAAGGGATGTTGGGGGTACAGATACAGACACACAAACACTCACACATACATATATATATATATACATATGTACGATGGGCTTCTTTCAGTTTCCGTCTACCAAATCCACTCAAAGGCTTTGGTCGGCCTGAGGGAAGACACTTACCCAAGGTGCCACGCAGTGGGACTGAACCCGGAACCATGTGGTTGGTAGACAAGCTACTTATCACACAGCCACTCCTGTGAAGGAAACATTTTAAACATTCTGCCAAATTATACCTACAATGTGTATTCTACATACTTAGCAAGCATACTGGGCTAACAGAACATTGTTCAACGTTGATGTTATGTTGTGTAACACATGCTTAGTTCTATCAAGAACCCTAAGACTCATATGGACGGGGCTTAACATGGTTTCCATAAATTTTAAGTGAGTGGGAATACCTGAATGAGTGAGAATCTCACCTGAATGAGAT
>NC_043010.1:5277501-5290001 GCF_006345805.1 Octopus sinensis | reverse complement strand
TGACAGTGGACGGGTGTGTGTGTGTGATAATTGACAGGGTAGAGAGGATGCCAGTGGGTATGGAGCAGAACTTTCATAGACAAGTATTACCAAGGTGATTTTACGATATCAAGATGATTTTAGCATGTCAAGGTGGTTTTTGGATATCAAAGTGATTTTAGGATACCAAGGTGATTTTAGGATATCAAAGTGATTTTAGAATATCAAGGTAGTTTTAGGATATTGAGGTGGTTTTAGGAAATCAAGCTGGTTTTAAGATATCAAGATGGCTTTAAGATATCAAGGTGGTTTTAGGATACCAAGGTGGTCTTAGGATATCATGGTGGTTTTTAGGATATCTCAATGAAAAATAGTCTCAAACATGACATTCCTCAACAAAAGATAGATTGGTATATAAATCTGCTTTCCACAGTTAAAGGTGATAAAAATTTTAGTAGATATATCTGAATTCCACAGAAAAAGGTTTAATGTCCATTATGCTGTGCTTGCACTAGTGAATGTGTCTTATTCAGCACCATATGTTTTCAATCAATGTGGTCTTTTGACTTGAACTTTATGAGGCTGATGAGCAAGTACTTATTGCAAAATCTGTCTTAGGTTTAAAAACGTAATTTCAGACATAGAAGCAAAACCTAGATTTGAGGGGCAACAAGTAGAAGAGGAAGCAAGCTTTACTATCATAAAAGAAATGGCTGCATTTGATATCTTAAGACTAGTCTTCACTACTTTATCTCATGTCTCCCACTGTCCTTCTCTTCCACAGGCTCCATCTACTTTGATTACCCTGTACTTCTTTATACAGTTCACAGTTTCCTCACACATCACATACTGATATCACAGCAGACTACTCATCTAATCTTTTGTATACCCAATTTTCTCTCAGCTCATATGTGCTCCATCATTCATGTACATCAACATGACATATCTGGAAGCACTTGCTTTCTTCCCGACTTTCTTATCTTCACAAATCCTCAACATTCAAGGCCTATACTTTGTTACTACTCTTTTTACTCTTTTTATTCTTTTACTTGTTTCAGTCATTTGACTGCTGCCATGCTGGAGCACTTCCTTTAGTCGAGCAAATTGAACCCAGGACTTATTCTTTGTAAGCCTGGTACTTATTCTATTGGTCTCTTTGGCTGAACTTCTAAGTTATGGGACATAAACACACCAGCATTGGTTGTCAAGCGATTTTTGCGGGGACAACCACAGACACAAACACACACACACATATATATATATATATATATATACATATATACGACGGGCTTCTTTCAGTTTCCGTCTACCAAATCCCCTAACAAGGCTTTGGTTGGCTGAGGCTATAGTAGAAGACACTTGCCCAAGGTGCCATGTAGTGGGACTGAACCCAGAACCATGTGGTTGGTAAGCAAGCTACTTACCACATTGCCACTCCTGTGCTAAATCAGCTTTACTGGCTACTAAGATCACCTAAGCAACAAAAACTATCTGTTTTTTTGAAGGAAGCTGTTCAGGCCTTTGAATGAATCTGTTTTATTTGTGCTCTTAGTGTTTACTCCTGCTGTACATGCAAAGTCTACCCTCCCTGTTAAGCTGCCTGCTTGTGCATCCATAGTTTACACTGGATAAACTACACAGAATTTCTTCCAACACCTTTTTCCATATATCAAACACAACCATTTCCCTGACAGTAGAAAGGACTGCCTTCTTTCCTACTTGAGGCTTCGTGGTTCTAATTTTTTCTTCTACATCTGAATTCCCTTCACTAAATTTACTGCAGATTCAACTATACGGAATCTCATCAGAAAGGTGTTCCTACACTTACCCAATCTTAAACTCTTATGCTACAGTCTAGAGGTCTATGCTAAACTGAAGTGGGCCGAGGATAGAATGCTGGTGGATACTTACATCATCATCATCGTTTAACATCGGTTTTCCATGCTAGCATGGTTTGGACTGTTCAACTGGGGTCTGGGAAGCCAGAAGGCTGCGCCAGGCCCAGTCTGATCTGGCAGTGTTTCTACAGATGGATGCCCTTCCTAACGCCAACCACTCCGCAAGTGTAGTGGGTGCTTTTTACATACCACCTGCACAGGTGCCAGACGAGGCTGGCAAACGGCCACGGTCGGATGGTGCTTTTTACGTGCCACCTGCACAGGTGCCAGACGAGGCTGGCAAATGGCCACGATCGGTTGGTGCTCTTTACGTGCCACCTGCACAGGTGCCAGACGAGGCTGGCAAACGGCCATGATCCGACGGTGCTTTTTAAATTTCTTGCTGTACTCATGGCTCACACTCATCCTATTGACATCAACTCTGTACAAGGCTTGTGTTTAATATTCACCCATCCTTAGCTTTCTCACTGATCATCAGATTATGGAATTCTGTCAAAGATCTTCTCCAGGTCAACAAATGCTGGGTACAATGGCTCACAGCTAGCAAAGTATTTTCCTGCAGTTACCTTATTGGGATAAGGGCATTGGTTAACCGCGCAAATCCATACTACATCTCTCTTACACTAATACACACACATATATATTATATTAGGGGAAATGCAGTATAGATGTATTGGATTTGTATGTGTGTGCATACTTACACACATAGACACATGTGTATATATATATATATTCATAGGTAAGTATGTCACTTATATCTTACGTATTTATCGCTGAAGAGGGGAAAATTCTTATGAATTAACCCCGAAATTGGGACCAATACGCTAATAACGGATTTTTTAGAAATTTCTATCGGTTTGTTTTGAGACGCATAAATTATAATGGTTATTGACAATTTTTGTCTTTTTTTCGGCATATTTGGCATTAGAATTTTTCTTTTGCCCTTATTTTGTAAATTATTGATAAATTTAACCTTTAAAGGTATTTTTTGATATGCTGGCCATTGATAAAAAATTTTTCCCGAAAAAAATTTTTTTATCCTACATTAGTTATTCATAGATATATATATATATATATATAAGTATATACATCTATGTGCATATATATGTGTGTGTGTATTACATCAATGAGTGTATGCATCTAAGCACACGCACACACTCACACACACGTGTGCACACACACACATGCACACACAAAATATCTAATGTCGTTTTGCATTTACATACACTCACATATGAAAATATACATTTATAGGAATACTTCTTACACAGCCTGACCACTCATCTGAGCCAAGCCAATAAGATAATTACTTGACCTGCCAAAAACAGCAGCCCAAGTCCCACTCAAATTACACTTCTGTCTTAAAAAAAAAAAATAACCCACATAATGCCATGTAGTTTAGTCTTAAGTCTATAATGCTTAGAAAAGATATGATTTTCATGGCTGGACTGTCTTTAATCATAAGTCTCCTCAACCAGTACTGACCCAGGGCTAAATAAGAATAACTGTAAAGCATTGTTGCTAACACTTAACTCTCAATAAGCCTGGATTTTGCTTTTATTTTAGGGAATGATGCCTTAGAATATATACCTTAATGTGACTTTTATTTTTAAGTTATGCTGCTATTTCTTATGGAGTAAGAAATAGCACAACAGAAGCACTCAGATTAGCTCCCTGCCAACCGACTGCTTAGTAGAGAATGGAGTATATTTTTTACCATCTAAAGCAAATGAAACCAGGCAGAGTTATGTACCTTGTTCAGGAATAAAGCAGAAGATATTGGGAGATCAGTATGGCAGTATCTCTCTCTTAACAGATGTGTATATTCATATGTTTATGTGTGTATGCTTGTGTGTGTGTGTGTGTGTGCATGTGCTTGTGTGGCTGTGTGTGTATGCTTGTTTGTTTGAATGCGTATGTTTGCGAGTTTGTGTAATTGTGTGTATGTGTGCATGAGTGTGTGCAGGCATGTATGTGTGTTGTGTGTGTGCACACGTGCATCTGTATGTATTTATGTACGTATGCATCTATCTATCTATCTATCTATCTATCTATCTATCTATCTATCTATCTATCTATCTATCTATCTATCTATCTATCTACATATCTATCTATACACACACACAATATATATATATATATATATGTATAGGCGCAGGAGCGGCTGTGTGGTAAGTGGCTTGTCTACCAACCACATGGTTCCGGGTTCAGTCCCACTGCGTGGCACCTTGGGCAAGTGTCTTCTACTATAGCCTCGGGCCAAGCAAAGCCTTGTGAATGTATTTGGTAGATGGAAACTGAAAGAAGCTCATCGTATATATGTATATGTATATATGCATGTGTGTGTTTGTGTGTCGGTGTTTGTCCCTCTAGCATTGCTTGACAACCGATGCTGGTGTGCTTACGTCCTCGTCACTTAGCGGTTTGGCAAAAGAGACTGATAGAATAAGTACTGGGCTTACAAAGAATAAGTCCCGGGGTCGATTTGCTCGACTAAAGGTGGTGCTCCAGCATGGCCACTGTCAAATGACTGAAACAAGTAAAAAGAAAGAAAAAAGAAAGATATATATATATATATATGTATGTATAAACACACACGTAAGTGAATGCCTATACTCACATACAGGTGTGTTCTTATATGTACCAAGTGTGTGCATGTGCATGTATGTATGTCTATATGTATATGCATATGTCTATATGTGTATGCATATACATGTATACAATCATACATGCATAGAAGCACATATACATATACAATTAAATATACAATATATATATATATATATACACACATACATATGACCATATGTATATACCTCTATGATGGCTTTCCACTCATATCCAATGATGACCTTCAATGATAATTTTAGGAGTGAAGGCAGCAAAGCCTGTACATATTGTTGATCCAGTATTGCTTACCCCAAGAGCTTCTCAAACTACCTGTGGTGTACAGGCAGTTTTTTTACAAATGTGCCAGGGACCGGTAATATTTCTTAGTAATATTAATTTATACCGGAAACAATATATATATAATAAATATAAAAGTTGATAATTTTTTTTATCTTAGATTTATTTTGTAAACAAATGATACAATATTACATAAGCATTTTAGAAGCATTTTATAATGTTTCTTTCTTTTCTAGGAAATCGCCTTGTACTGGAAACTGATGGCTCACGGACTGGCACCGGTCCACGGACCACCACACTGAGTAGCACTGGCTTACACAACACATCATTAGACTATGGCCATGATGGGGCACAGTTCTGAAGAATGTAGCAGGTGCTTTTTACATGCCACCGGCATGGGAGCCAGTCAGGTGGCACTGGCATCAACCACGTTCTAATGGTGCTTTTTATGTACCACCAGCACAGGGAGCCAGTCAGGCGGTACTGGCAATAACCCACGCATGAATGGTGCTTATTGCATGCCACCAGCACGGGAGCCAGTCAAGCAGCACTAGCGTTGGCCACAACTACAATTTCCATTTGATTATGATTTGATTTTTGATTTTGATTTTGATTTTGATTTTACTTGACTCAGTAGGTCTCCTCAGGCACAGAGTGTGTCATCTGATGATTCAGAGCTGGTTATGCCACACTGGTGTAGGTTACAGCTGTGATCTCACTTTACTTACTGGGTCTTCTCAATCACAGCATATCTCCAGAGGTCTTGGTCTTTCATCATTGCCTCTGTGAGGCCCAACATTGACTCTAAGGCCCTTTGATTCTAAACCTTGCTTCCACACTTGAAATTTCTTCTCAAATTATGGTAGTGATTCCTCTATGAGAGCAAGGTTATCAGCATAGAGGAGCTCCCAGGGGCAACCTGTCTTGAATTCCTCTGTTATTGCCTGGACGACTATGATAAATAAGAGGGGGCTGAGGGCTGATCCTTGGTGAACCCCTACTTCTACCCAGAATTCTTCACTATACTCATTGCCGACCCTTACCTTACTAATGGCATCCCTGCACAGCTCTTATTAATCATTTGGCAATTCCCAGTTTCCACATCACCCACCAGATAAGGGATCGGGGACCCTGTCAATTCCATTGAGATTGACTTTGCCTTTCATCCTTTTGGTGGTCAATAAGTTAAGTTCCAGTGAAACACTGAAGTCGATGTAATTGACAAGTCCCCTCTCCTAAAATTTCAGGCCTTGTAACTTTAGTAGAAGGCAGAATTTGAACACTACATTCTGAGTTCAAATTCCGCTGAGGTTGACTTTTCTTTTCATCCTTTCAGGGTCGATTAAATAAGAACCACTTATGCACTGGGATCAATGTAATCAACTTAACCCCCTCTCCCAAGCTGCCCTTGTAGAGGCACATGGCTTAGTAGTTGGGGTGTTGAACTCATGATCGTAAGGTTGTGGTTTCGATTCCTGGACTGGGTGATGTGTTGTGTTCTTGAGCAAAACACTTCATTTTCACATTGCTCCAGTCCATTCAGCTGGCAAAAATGAGTAATCCTTTGACGGACTGGTGTCCCATCCAGGTGGGAAATTTCTATGTCATTGAAACTGGGAAACTAGCCCTTATGAGCCTGGCATGGCTCAAGAAGGAACATTTATTTTCTTATTTTAAGCTGCCCTTGGGGCAAAAATTTGAAATCATCATCATCATTTTTGTTGCTGCTGTTGTTGTTATCATCATTATCACCACGTTCATTATTAATATACATGCAGACATAATACCCAATATTATTGCAGTGACATGTGCTAAACCCACTTCAGTCAAAGTATCACTCAACTTTGAATCTTGGATTAAGTATATAGCTTTATATTTCCTATGAAACTGATGAAGTATATTGAGACAACAAAAATCTATGACACCCTAAATGTTAGAGAATAAATGATTGCAAAAACAATAAGGAAAAGAACAAGAAGGATAATTGGTCAAAAACTCTGAAAGACCTTTCAAGAACGAAGAACAGGTGCAAAGTTTTAGAGTTAATGAGGAAAATTAGATTAGTTCATATAAAAACAGGTGTCAGCAGTTGAACAACATATAAGCATATGATGTATACGGATAGACATATGCATCTCTGTAATTATTAATGTGTATGTTTGTGTGTGTAGATGTGTGTGTGAGAGAGAATAAGTCAGAATAGAAGCATCACTCATTCTACTGGTCTGGCACTTTGTCTGTCATTGCACACACACATACACATACACATATGCATACATACATGCACACATACATGCATACATACATACATACAGACAGACAGATAAACAGACAGACAGACAGAGGTATCCCTCCCTACAGGACCCAATCCATAGCATATTCTGATTGCTGGTGACCTCTGAGTTTCCCCACCCCCACCTATGCAGCCATTCCTGGCACCATACCGAAATAGTGGATTTTCCATTCTTCATCCAAATTTACAGTGTCAGGGCCTCAGAACTTTGCTGAGAAAACCCTTCAACTATATCAAGCTTACAGCATCTGACATCCTCCACTGGTTCTATTCCTTACCTATTACGGTTGTTTTGTTTCAGTTACCAATTGCGCAGATTTGCTCCCTTTTGGACATTTTTTTTAGGTCTTGGCATATGTCAACATTGTGTGTCCTTCCCATGCTACGCAGGACAGGTCACAGGCCTCAGGCTTAGATGCATCCTTTGTTACCCTGTAGGAGCTGCGTTTGTATGTCTGCTTATGCCTGACTTGTTTCAGTTGCTGGATGTGGCACCGCCTTTAGTCGAGCAAATCAACCCCCAGGACTTATTCTTTGTAAGCCTAGTACTTATTCCATCGGTCTCTTTTGCCGAACCGCTAAGTTACGGGGACGTAAACACACCAGCATTGGTTGTCAAGTGATGTTGGTGGGGACAAACACAAACACACAAACATATACACACACATACATATATATATATACATATATATGACGGGCTTCTTTCAGTTTCCGTCTACCAAATCCACTTACAAGGCTTTGGTTGGCCCGAGGCTATTGTAGAAGACACTTGCCCAAGGTGCCACGCAGTGGGACTGAAACCGGAATCATGTGGTTCGTAAGCAAGCTACTTACCACACAGCCACTCCTATGCCTGCATGTCTCAATTCAGTATTGTGTTTCTATATTTGTATGTGCATAAGCTTTCTTTTTATTTACATGTTATTTTGTAGGTTTGTTTGTTGTTTGTTGTTATGAGTGTGTGACTGTTTGTATGTTGCTCCTTGTATGTACATGTGTGTGCATATATATTAGTGTATATGTTTCTATGTGTGCATTTGCATGACAAAGAGTGCGTGTGTGCATGTGTGCATTTGCATGACAAAGAGTGCGTGTGTGCATGTGTGTATTTGCACTTGCATACTTCTTTGTGCATTTGTGCGCTTGTATATGCATCCCTTCGTGTCTGTGTATTTGTATGTTTATGTGTGCGTGTGTTTGTGTGTGTGCATGTATACTCGTATATTTACATGTGTATGCTTGTGTGTCTGTGTTTTTGTGTATGCGCATGTGGTTGTGTGGTTGTGTGTGTATGTTTGAGGGTTTGTGTGTATGCGTGTGTACTTGCGTGCCTGTTCTTCATTGCATAGGTGAGTGTTTGCATGCACGTGCGCACATGTGTCATTGTGTCTTTGTGCATGCTTATAAATATGTGAGTGCATGTTTGTGTGTATGTGTGTTTATTTAGGTGTACTTTATGTCTGTGTGTGTCCATGTCTTTGCGTGTGTGTGTATGTGTCTATGGCTTTGTGTGTGTTTGAGTGTGTGTGTGTCTGTGCCTCTGCTTGTACATTAGATTCTGCACGTTTGTGTGTCTGTGTGCTTGCTCCTTTGGGTGTGCTTCTCTGCATGCATGTGTGTGTATGTATGTGTGTGTGTATGTGTGTGTGTATGTGTGTGTGTGTATGTGTGTGTGGGTGTGCGTATGTGTGTATGTGTGTTTGAGTCTTTGTGTCTATGTGTGTGTCCATACCTTTGTGTGTGTGTGTATGTGTCTATGTCTTTGTGTGTGTGTGTGAGTGTGTGTCTATGTGTGTGTCCACATCTTTGTGTGTGTGTGTATGTGTCTATGTTTTTGTGTGTGTGTGTGTCTGTGTCTGTGTCTATGTCTTGTGTGTGTGTGTGTGTGTGTGTGTGTGTGTGTGTGTCTGTGTCTGTGTCTATGTCTTTGTGTGTGTGTGTGTGTGTGTGTGTGTGTGTGTGTGTCTGTGTCTTTGTATGTGTGTCTGCATACATATCTGTGTGTATGTCTGTGCATGTATATATGTGTATTTGTGTTTGTGCTTATGTAACTGTTTATGTGTCCGTATTTGAGTCTGCGTCTATAAATCTGCATATATACATGTTAGTGTCTATGTCATGTTTGCATTTATGCATCTATGTATTTATGTATACATATGCGTGTGTTTGCGTGTGTGTGCGTGTGTGCCTGTGTGTGTGTTTGTGTCCCAATATTTGCATGTGAGTGTGTTATGGTGCATATTTCTGTTTATGTGTGTTTGCAACTTTTACAAGAATGGAGACAAACAAGGAACACAAAATGGATCAGGGAAATAGTAACCATCAAAGTATTTCTCACAGTATTGCTTACATACACACACACACACACATACATACACACATACATACATACACAAGCACACATGCACGTATGCAAATATATTTGTATATATATATATATATCACTCTCTCTCAATATATATATATCTATATATATATATCACTCTCTCTCTCTCTCTCTCTCAATATATATATATATATATATATATATATATATATATATATATATATATATATATAATATATATTATATATATATATATATATATATATACATGCATATATATATGCCCGCACATATACACAAATATGCACACACGCACACAAACACACACAGACACACTCACACACGCACTCACAGGCGTGTGCTCGTATATGTGTGTGTAAGTATTGTTTGCTTGTGTTAAGTTATAATAAAAAGAAATTTTAACAATTAAGTGAAGAAACGCACAATATTTTTTCGTAGAGCACGTGCTTATTATACTTTTCCAAGAAGAGGAGTGACATTCACTTTGAAGTTTCAGCCTGCTACCTCATGTTTGTATGTGTATATGTATGTTTATAACTACATGTATGTATTTTTTTTTTTAGTTTAGTTTAAGTTTTTCTTGAGAGATTTCAAGTCAGTTGCTAACAAAGTGACAAGACTTTTTGAGTTAAGAGAGTTCCTGGTGTTTGTAAACATGTGGTTGAGTTGGGGTGTTGGTTGGGTTTTCAATGCATACACCCATGCATGTGCATCTATTCACAGAAGAATCTCAAATGGAGAATTTTGTGAATGTCTTACAAATCTCAAAACTGTGCCACTAATATTGGGTTGTCTGGAAAGTTTGTGCTGATTTTTAAAGGAAAGAAAAAGGTCAATAAATTCTTGCCATTGTAATTTTAATCAACCAAATATGAACCATTTTGTTGCACAATGCATCCCCATCTTTCCTTTAACTTAAAAATACCCTCTTCCCAGAACTGAGGTGGTTTCGTGGCAAAGAATTCATCAAGGTATCTTTTTATATCATCCAAGAAATTGAAATTTTTACCATTAAGACTATTCTGCAGAGACCTGAATAAGTGGAAATCTGAAGGAGCAATATCTGGCGAATATGGAGGGTGGGGGTAACACATCCCAGCCAAGCAGAAGCAATTTTTGTCTGGTTCCCAAAGCATCAAGTGCCAAAAATGAACTTTCTTATCCTCCATTTTAAAGGGTTACAAAATTAACACAGGTTATAGGAACATAAACCTTCTTCCACGAAAAGATAGCTTAAACTGTACTTTAAATGGAGGCGTAGTCAAATCCTATTTTATGGACTCAACCATGTTCTAAAATAAGTCGAAATGTAAGCTACTATAAATTGGCACAAACTTTCCGGACAACCCAATAGATTTGGTTTTGTAAAATCCACAATAGTTTCTTTCGGTCTTTTTCCATGAAACTGAGTATTTGAAGGTTTTTGAGCAAATTTGTAGGTACATAACCTAATGCCCCTATGATGATAGGTACAATTGAGAATTAACAGTCAGGGTACAAAAGCTGTAAGTTCCACATTAATTCACCATAGATGTTCTCTTTTCACTAGACTTTTGATTGTATATTCACATCTGCTGGACAACAATGCATGATTTCTGTTCCTTGTCCCACAGAACAATATTAGATCTGTAATGTTTGCACTGAATCGATGTTTTTATTGGAGTGTTCCGCCAGTATTCTTTGTTGTATGTATGTATGTATGTATACTCTTTACTCTTTTACTTGTTTCAGTCATTTGACTGCAGCCATGCTGAAGCACCACCATTAGTCGAGCAAATTGACCCCAGGACGTATTCTTTGTAAGCCTAGTACTTATTCTATCAGTCTCTTTTGCCGAACCACTAAGTTACGGGGACGTAAGCACACCAGCATCGGTTGTCAAGCAATGGTGGGGGTACAAACACAGACACACAAACATATACACACACATACATACATATATATATACATATATACAACGGGCTTCTTTTCAGTTTCCGTCTACATAATCCACTCACAAGGCTTTGGTTGGCCCGAGGCTATAGTAGAAGACACTTGCCCAAGGTGCCATGCAGTGGGACTGAACCCAGAACCATGTGGTCGGTAAGCAAGCTACTTACCACACAGCCACACCTGCGCCTATGAAAATAAGATTCACTCGACGAGGATGAGATGTATATATGTATGTATGTGTATATATGTGTGTGTGTATGTATGTGTCTGTCTCTGTCAAGCAAGTGCTTGTTTTCCTTTTACCAAATTCGCTCACAAAGTACTAATTGGTCTGGAGCTATTGTAGAAAAGACTTGCTCAAGATGCTGTGCAGTGGGACTGAACCCTGGAACACACTGTTGCAAAACACACTTCTGAGTCACAAAGTTATCTCTGCACCTGGAAACAGCCTTACTCGTGCCTCAGCACAGCCATGCACAGCAAAGATATGTATATATCTATATATACATATGGTATGTGTTTGCCAGTCTGTTTGTGTGTGTGTGTGTGTGTGTGTCTGTGTCTGTGAAAGTGAATGTGTGTATGTATAAAATTATCTACCTTTGTGGTGCCCTGCTATTCCTTGCTCTCTCTCTCTCAACTCTCTCCCTACTGGAATGTGTCTATATCTAATTTTCTTCCATCTCTCTCTACCCACCCTCTCTCTCTCTCTCTCCCAGTCTATCTATTTATTTATTTACCTATCCTATAACACTTTTTCATTTTGCTCTCTCACTCACTCACCTCTTTCTCTTTCCTTTCCCTCCTCCTCTCACTCATTCACTCACTATTTATCTGTCACTTTATTCCTCTACTGTTCTCTCCCTTCCTCTCACATTACTCTACTTTCACTTTCACTTTCCTTTGCTTCTTTCTTAGTAATTTCTTCCATATTTCTTTACTTTATTCTTCCACTCATTCTTTTATATTTTCCTTATTCTTTACTTTATTTGGACCATCTTTTCTCTAATTTCATATCCTTTCTTTCTTTCATTTTCTATTTCGTCTTTTACATCCTTCATTTCCATATATTTCATTCCTCCTCATACTTATTTCCTTTTACCATTCTCTTCTTCTTTTTCTCTTTCATTATTTCATGTATACT
>NC_043010.1:5273796-5277401 GCF_006345805.1 Octopus sinensis | reverse complement strand
TTATTTCTCTCTTTCTATTTTCATCATTCTTCATTTTTTTTTCTTTCACTCTTCCTTTAATCCTTCCTTTCATCCTTTCTTTCACTTTTCCTTCTTTCCTCCTGTCCTTCCTTCTTGTCCTCCATTCATACTTTCATTCCTTTCTTCCTTTCTTCCTTTCTTCCTTCCGTTCTTCCATTTTCCCTCTCTCTCTCCTTCCTTCCTTTCTGCCTTTATCCGTTCTTTCATTCCTTTCTTCTTTCAATCCATCGTTCCATCCTCCCATCTTTCCTCTCTTCCTTCCTCACCCACCCTCCTTTCTCTCTCCACTTTTCTCCCCTCCCTCCTTTCTTCTCTCTTTTCCTTCCTCCATTTCCTTCTTCTGTCTTTCCTTTCACTTTCTCATTTCTTCTTGCCCACACATATTTATGCTTTTATACTTTTGATTGTGGCCATGCTGAAGCACCGCCTTTTCCTCCTCCGTCTCCACCTTCTTCTTCTCCTCCTCCTCCTCCTCCATTTCCTCCTCATACCTCTCCTCCTCCTTTTCCTCCTCCTACCTCTCCTCCTCCTCCTTTTCCTCCTCCTACCTCTCCTCCTCCTCCTTTTCCTCCTCCTACCTCTCCTCCTCCTCCTCCTCCTCCTTTTCCTCCTCCTTATTTCTCTCCTTCGTCTTCATCCTTTTCCTCTTCCTTTTCCTCCACCTTCCTCTTTTCCTCTTCATTTTTGATTGTGGCCATGCTGGAGCACCGCCTTTAGTCGAACAAATCGACCCCAGGACTTATTCTTAGTAAGCCTAATATTTATTCAATCAGTCAATTTTTGCCAAACCACTAAGTTACAGGGACGTAAACACACCAACATTGGTGTCAAGTGATGGTGGTGGTGGTGGTAGTGGGAGACAGACACAGACACACAAATACATATATATACATGTGTGTGATGGGCTTCTTTCAGTTTCCCCTCTATCACATCCACTCACAAGGCTTTGGTTGGCCTCAGGCTATAGTAGAAGACACTAGCCAAGGTGCCACACGGTGGGACTGAACCTGCAACCATATGGTTGGGAAGCAAGCTTTTTAGCACTCCTGCATCTATTTCTTCATAAATCTCTTTCTTCTTCCTTCATTTTCGTTCTTTTTTCCATCTTTCATGCTCTTTCCTTCTTATTCATGTTAACATCTACATTTTCTTTCTCTCATTCATTTTTTTCCTTCTCATTTTGCCATTCTTTTTCTTTCTCAGTCTCATATAAACCATTTCATTCTGTGCCATTTTTGCTTTTCAATAATTCATTTTGTTGTAAAGGTGCAGGTGTAGCAATGCCATAAATGGTTTCACTTTGCAATCACCTGCTCCAGGTTCTGTTTCATTGCACAGCACCTTGAGCAAGTGTCTTTTACTATAGCCAAAGGTGAACCAAAGATATCTGTATGAATTTGGTACATAGAAACTTTGCTGAAGCCTACTGTGTGTGTGTGTGTGTGTATGTGTGTTATACATACATACATACATATGCACACACACACACACATCAATTAAGTACACAACCAAAAGAGCTACTAATAGTTTCATGCTATTATGACACTTGAACAGGCATATTTATAAAATGCATCTTAAAGCTATATTTCAGGCTCTCTTTAATTGTTATATCTATTTTAAAGAACAAGAATGCTGGACAGTAAGAAAATAAGAAAAACAAATGCATAAAAAATGTGAAGAAGGTTGGTGCAAAAAAGGCAAAAATTACTATCATACAATATATATATTTATACACATACACATATGTACATATATACACATATGGCTTCCGTGCCAGTGGCACGTAGAAAGCACCAATCCGATCGTGGCTGTTTGCCAGCCTCGTCTGGCACCTGTGCAGGTGGCATGTAAAAAGCACCCACTACACTCACAGAGTGGTTGGCGTTAGGAAGGGCATCCAGCCGTAGAAACACTGTCAGATCAGACTGGAGCCTGGTGCAGCCTTCTGGCTTCCCAGATCCCCGGTCGAACCGTCCAACCCATGCTAGCATGAAGAACGGACGTTAAACGATGATGATCTACATATATACACATATATATATCATCATCGTCATCGTCATCGTTTAACGTCTGCTTCCCATGCTAGCATGGGTTGGACGATTTGACCGAGGACTGGCAAACCAGATGGCTGCACCAGGCTCCAATCTTGATTTGGCAGAGTTTCTACAGCTTCATGTACTTCCTAATGCCAACCACTCTGAGATTGTAGTGGGTACTTTTATGTGCCACTGGCTCGAGGGCCAGTCAGGCGGTACTGGCAACGGTCCTGGAAATCATGTTTTTTTTTAACGTGTCACCTGCATACCAGTACAAGTGCCAGTAAGGCGACGCTGTTAACGATCACGCTCGAATGGTGCTTTTTACGTGCCACCAGCACGAACACCAGTTAGCTGCTCTGGCAACGATCCCACTCAGATGGTGCTCTTAGCGCTCCACAAGCACGGATGCCAGTCATCAAATTTGATTTCGATTCCTATTTCACTTGCCTCAACAGGTCTTCAAGAGCAGTATCCAATGAAAGGAAGGTACGCATAAGTGGGCTGGGTGCACACCATGCATATATATGTATACATGTACATATACACTTATACATTTATAAATTCCTTTTTGTATAAGTCCCCTGGCTACTGCAGATCAGGCATTTTTCATGCTGATGATGGCCATAGAACTATGATTTATACCTTATGTCTGGACACTAAGGCTGTCCTTTACCTTATTGGCACGTGTACTTTGGAGAAAATCTTCATTCTTGTGATTATCTCCTTTTCTCAATTTGAGATATTCTTTCTTGTCACAAGGTAATTGGGATACATCTTCTTCTAGAGGCAGAGATAATTTTTATAAAACTCAAGAATTTATGTTGTATGGCATTTGATGTACCTGTATTTGTCTATATTGTTCTAATACATGCCTTAACTTATTTTTTTATACATACATAAATACATTCAAGTGTATCTATATCTATCTATATATCCATTGGTCTGTCTGTCTGTCCATCCGCCCACCCATCCATCCATTCGTAGATCCATCTATCTATCTCAGACTCAGAAATCCTATAAAGACCTTGGATAACACTGGTGGCGTGAAGAGGGGAGGCCGGTATGCATGGGCGACTGCTGGTCTTCCATAAACAACCATGCCCAGACTTGTGACTAGGAGGGTAACTTTCTAGGTGCAATCCCATGGTCAGTGTCGTGACCGAAGGGGGTCCTGGATATATATATATATATATATACCAGAGTAAGCACATAAATGTAAAAAAAGGTGGAAAAAAGAGTACTCAAATACCAGAGGTAGAGTAATATGCTTTATTTAAAAGCAGCAGAATTATAACAAAAGCTGTTACTCAGAGTTTCACGTTCACGTTCGTTGGACAGCTTTGTCTGACGAATGGGAACGTAAAACTCTGAGTAATAGCTTTGTTATACTTCTGCTGCTTTTAAATAAAGTATATATATATATACATATATACATACATAACGTTTATATATGTATATGTGTGTGTGTGTGTGCTTATTTATATAGACTTCTATATATTTATATGTTTGCATTATGTATCTGCATGTACATCTTTGATATCCACA
>NC_043010.1:5251296-5268796 GCF_006345805.1 Octopus sinensis | reverse complement strand
GGCCAGCCCAAAGTGGGAGTGAATCCAGAACCATGTGGTTGGGAAGCAAACACTTTTACCACACACACACACGTATGTGTGTGTGAACTTGTCCTGACATCATGTGATAGTTGTAAACAAGCATCACCATCATGCATGCAGTGTTGTTTGTTTCCAGTTTTGGGTGAAAAAAAAACATAGGTGCCTGTCGGGAAATGTTACCCTAACCATAGAAAGTTTGTATAAATGAATTCTCTCTAACCCATGCAAACCTGGAAGAGTGGACCTTAAATGATGATGATGATGATGATGTTGATGATGACGATGATGATGACGGTGATGATGACGATGATGATGACGATGATGATGACGATTATAATGGTGACGATGACGATGACGATGATGATGAGGATCTGTAAACTGGCCATTCACACAGCTCCACTTCAACTGTTTTTACCTTGATGAACCAAGCAACAATGAAACTGGTCAAATATCTTTCAACCTTATCTTAAGCTGTTACAAAACAGCCTTCACAGAGCTTAAATTCACATCAAGACTAAGTATATGCATGTGTGTGTGTATATATATATATATATATGCATACATATATATATAGATGTAGATATAGATATATACAGGTCTGTGTGTGTATATAGATGTTGTGAAACTGTGTGTTTATCTATTTATTCAACAGAGGAGATAGAGGGTCAGCCATGATATTTACACACCTACTTTCCCGCATTGTTTGTGCGGATGCCGTTCTTGGAAAGATGAAAGGTAAATCTTTCTGTTGCAGGGATTGATAATCTTCTTAATGAGCATCAATAGCATCACGACGACAACAACAACAGCAACAACAACAACAACTATCAACAACAACAGCCAACAAATCTGACTCACAAACTAGGAGCAGATAATCTATAAAGATGAAAAATGTCAAGATTAGGGGGCTGGGGATGGGGGGCTGAAGGAAATATTTGAGGAAAAGAGGAATTTCATTCAAAGAAGTATATAACAAATAAATATAAAATAATAGAAGCAAACCCGAGAGTTGCATGTGTACATGAAGGGTGAGGAGTGTCAAAAAATCGGTAGTTTGATACATGTAACACCTTGTGGTTGTTCCTTTATATTCTGAGTTCAAATTCTGCCAAAGGTAACTGCTTTTCTTCCTTCCAAGATCAATAAGATGAGGATATCTCAGTAGACCATAAGTTTAATGAAATTTGAAAAATGAAATTCATATATATATGCCATGATGGACCGTTAGCTTCTACACGCATTTTTTTTCTCTCCTTGTTTCTCTCCGTGTTTCTTTTCTGTGTATCTTTCTGTCGAAGAGCATAGGCTCGAAACGTAAAAGACTTGTTTTATTTCTATTCCTGAGCGCCATACTAATACATTTGCTTGTTTGTATTCCACCTGGCTTCGTCTTTTGTTTATTTTTGTAAACCTTCCCGTTATATATATATATATACATATATATATATATATATATATATATATATGTATATGAATTTTATTTCCCAAATTTCATTAAACATATATATATATATATATATATATATATATTAATATTTAGCAGAAGTAACAGAGTGACTCAATTTCCAAGAGTTTTGTGCATTGTTGGCACAGACTAGTTTGATAAGCGCCAATGCATGAAACTCTCAGACCTTTTACTAAATATTAATAAAAAATATACATACACTCATATTTTGACGGGTTTTTTTTTTCCTGTTTGCATTAACATACCTATATTTACACATCTGAGCAATGAACTTTCTCAACTACCACTTTTTCAAAATGTCCTGAAGAGTGGGGTCTTAACCCTGAAATATAGAACTAGAAGATAAAACTGCAGCTTTATTCTGTTTCCTTTTTCTTTTGTAGCTTACTTTGCATTGTTAGAGCCTTACACAACAACCTTCTTTAAGGTTATACCTCACAATACTTCACCAAAACTACCTTATTTTATATATATATTTATCAATATATACGATGAGAATATAGGGATAAATTACCCAGCTGGGGACCATAATAACTCTCAGGTATATTCCAGGTCCTGGCTAACTGCATCAAGTAGTTATAAGCATCAAGGATTGTTCAGAGTGAGTAATCCCACTGTAATTCTACTGATTAGTAAATCCAAGTTTGTGGTAAAACCTGTGGAGCAAAAGTTTTCATGTTAAAAAATGCAACCAATCTGTTCTGTAAAGATTGGATGGAGTTATTTGATTTATGGGACCTCCCTATAAGTCTGTGCTGTAAATGATTGTCCCACCAGTAACTCATCAAATGAATTGAAGAAAACATTAAAAAACCTGTTCCCTGAAGTGCTGTCTGATAAATTAAGCCTCTGTACTAAGACTGAAGCATGTTTTCAAATAAATGAAAACCTTGTACCTATGTTCAAACCTAATAGAAAGGTACTTTATGCTGCAATAAAACAGGTAGATGAAGAATTAGACAGACTAAAGAAAATTGGAATTATTCAAAAAGTAGATCATTCTAAATGGGCAGCACCAACTGTGTGTATTAGGAAAAAAAAAAAACAAAATCAGAGTTTGTGTCGATTTTTCTACCACACAAGATCAAATGAGCAAGCAGAATGGTTCATAGACACTTTTAAGTGAGCACTAAAAAAAGCAAAGAATGAGTTAGGAAATGACAAAGCACTAACTCAATTCTTAAGAGTGTACAGAAAAATGCACAATCTGAATACCAGTTCAGGCAAGTCACCTGCAGAGCTACTGTTCACTTGGAAGACAAAATCTATCTCCGACAAATTGTTGCCAAAGAAAAAAATGTGGTGAGAAAATATGAAAAATTCAACAAAGCATTTTGATGTGAGAGACAAAGTCCATTTCAAAATATACAAGAATGGTAAAAAGTTTGGGAGGAGGGTATAATGACTAAAAGAACTGGAAACATGATGTATTTAATAAAAGGCCAATGATGGGAGTATAAGAGACACTTAAATCAATTAAAAACTAGAAATATGGAAGAAATGAAGGAAATTCCAATGGAAGTGTTTTATGACATGTTTAATGTGCCAGCGCCAAAAGAGATTGAGCCTAGAAAGAGCAGTAATAGAAAACATAAACAGGCTGAACATTTAGAAATAATTCCTGAGTGGAAACGGTATTGAACTCCCTAGGGAATCAAAATCTCAAAAAGGGAGACGTGTTGGAAAGAAAAAAAATAATAATAAAAATAAAATAAGACAAATTTCGTTTCCTATGGAAGCCAAAATCTCAAAAGGAGAGATGTTGTGGTGAGAGTCACGACCCCCCCCCCTGCAAGAGTAGACTGACCAAACGACTATAAATAGTAACAGTCTGATTGAGATAAAGAGACAGAGTAGGCATTAATCATAGGAAGTCGTAAGGTGTTGTTTTAGTAGTTTGTTGGAATATCATTTCTTGGTTCATGTATAGTTCATGGAGAATTTGTTGGATTGTTACATTGTTGTTACCCTGCTTTGTTATATGTTTTATTGTTACTACATGGTTATAGTGTAAAAAAGTATCATCATAACAATTGGTGATGCAACAGTATATATGTTGTGTGTGTGTGTGTGTGTGTGTGTGTAAGAGTCAAAAGGTTCTCAATCTCATGGCCTATAACCAATAAAATAAGTACCAGGCAAATATCAGAATCAATTTCAGGTTTGACCCTATATCTACACCGATATAAGCTTTGGCTAGCTGTTTTGAAGAAGACAGACAGTTGATACCCAAAAAGTTCCACCAATCCACTGCAAAGTTGACTTGGCAGGATTAGAAATCAGAGCACAGAGTATTGGATCAAATACTGTAAGGAATTCTATCCAATGCTAGAATTTTTCTTTAATTAACCTTTTAGCTTTTAAACTGGCCATATCTGGCCAAAATATTCTTCTTGTTTTATGTTCAAACTGATCAGACCTAGGCTCTTGCACCAACCGTACAATGTCATTCTAAGAATAAACATTGAAATAATCCAAAACTCAAATGGTATGAGATGAAGCATGATTAATTCAAAACAATGTGAATCAATAAGTATTATGTTTCACAGAATAACCTAAACACTAAAGAGTGAATTAACGCTACTGGTAACATGAAACAGTACAATCTGTAACCTGGTCAGGTTGGCAGTGACTACACCTGAGATACTACCAAGCCTGTTTTGCTAAGGAAGGTGGCTTTTGTTGGGCACTCTGCAGGACTCGAAACAAAACCTGTCAATAGGCTGATGACCTCAGCATAGTCAACAGTCACCTAACAACTGAGGGTGAGAGAAATCTAGTCTTTGTTTAGGCAATTCACTAGAAGGAAAACTCAAATGTAACACCTGCAACTTCATCTGTATTGAATAATATAGACTAGCTTTTCTTTTGGGGCAAGTGCATACATTGTTTAGAGCAGCAGTTCTCGACTAGGGTCCATGTGTTTCTTGGGGGTCCATATATGATTTTTTTGTTAAAATTTATGTGCAATACGTTGGTTATACTTTTACAAAACACCAAATGTTTTAACAATTTTTTCTTATATAATTCTTCATAATATTTAATCCTTAAAGTATAAGATTTTTCAAACATTGAATGGCTCTGAGGGTCATCCATGTAAAATAAGAATCAAAGGATTCCAAAGGAGAAAACTGGTTGAGAACCACTAGTCTGGAGAGTGGGACTGACCCTGTACAAGGCCCTTCTTCACTTTAAAATGTTTCAGGCACAGGCATTTACCCTCTCTAATATCTCCCTTCAATTGCTGATGCTTGTGCCAATACAAAAAAAGTGGTATTTTGATCATAATATTTCTTTTTTTCCTTAGGCAAAGTGTCTGAGTGATTATTGCATTGTTCTGTTGACTTGTAACTTTTCTTCTGCACTGAAGATTTACCGACCGTTGATTGGTCATTTTGCTCTAAAACCTCATTATTAAGTTTTATAACGACCATCTCCGTAATTAACGAATATAATCAATGTCTAGAAGTCACTTTCTATCGTAATAATACTGGGGACAAGACAACGGAAACTTCTATTGTTAAAAAGAAATTGTCATTAATGAAACACTTCATTAATATTATTACTGCCATTAATGAAGTATCTCATTTTGTTTCTGGCTATATACATAATTCCACTTCACCGTTTTAGTTTGCCTGGCTGTGCAGAATAACTGTGATGAATTTCTAGGAGTGTTTATTTACAATAAAATTGTTTCTGATCCTTACAGAGGTTTGTTTACATTCTCCAGAATTGAACACCAAACCTATAAATTAGTGCGGTGACAACTTGCTGTAGTCATTTCATTCACATTGCTGGTGGACCTTAAGAAATGACACATAGAATGTGAAAAGTATAAGTTTATTTTGCAGCATGGAAGGTGTTTGTAAGCCATTTAAGAAACACACAAAACCGTTAGATTCACTCCAACATTTAAATTTAATTTGTCAAAATATTTTTGTCACTTTGGGACTGCGACCTGTTCACTGACAAAATTCCATGCTGCATCTGTAACATGATCAGGTTAACCCTAAAATACTACCAAGCCTGCTTTGCTAAGGAAGGTGGCTTTTGCTGGGCACTCTGCAGGACTCAAAACAAAGCCTGTTAATGGGCTGATGACCTCAGTAGAGTCATCCAACAACTTGGAGTGAGAGAAATCTTTGTCAGTGAACAAACAGGTCGCGGTCTCAAAGCGACGAAAATATTTTTACAAATTAAATTTAAATGTTGAAGTGAATCTAACGGTTTTTGTGTGTTGCTTAAATGGCTTATAAACACCTTCCACATTGCAATTTTTTTCGTTCCAGTACACGATCTTAGATTAGGTCACTTGCTATGCAAGTACATCTCTGTAATTTTATTTTTATTTTCAATTATTTGGTAATTGACAGAGAAGCATTTGAAAATGAAAAACCCAAAACACTTTGATTATTCAATACTTTTTTTTGTAATAATTATATTTCTAAGGTATTCAGCTCATGATCATAAGATTGTGAGCTTAATTCCTGACAGTCCATTGTGTCCTTCAGCAAGAAACTTTATTTCTCGTGGCTCCAGTCCACTCAGTTGGCAAAAATGAGTAGTGCCTGAAATTCAAAGGGGCCAGCTTTATCACAATTTGTGTTACACTGTATCTCCCTGGAAAGTATGTTATGGGTACATGTGTCTGTGAGTGCTCAGCCACTTGCATGTTAATTTAACAAGCAGGCTCCTCAGTTGATTGTATGAACTGAAATGCTCATCATTGTGACTGGCCATACACACTAGCAATTACTGATAGCTTTTTATCTTTTGCTTGTTCCAGTCGTTGGACTGTGGCCATGGTGGGGCACTGCCTTGAAGGGTTGAAGAAATTGACTCCAGGAACTTCTTTTTTTCATTTTCTTAAAATCTGGTACTTATTTTATCAATCACTTTTGCTGAACTGCTAAGTCATGAGGACATTAACAAACCAACACTATTGAGTGGTGGGAGAGGGGGGACAAACACAGGAACAAAAATACACACAGAGATGTGTGTGTGTGCGTGTGCACACATACACACACACACATATATATGTATATATAGATATATATATACAGATATGTATATGCGCACACACACACACACACACATAAATTCATATATGATCTAGGTAAGGCAGTATATAAATTAAAGAATTAAAGGTAATGCTATGCAACTTCATAGTACTGCTTATTATTTATATTTATATATATATAGACACACACACACACACACACACACACACACGTATATATATATATGTAAATGCTTCCCCACTGAAAATCTTTTTTGTGTGTGAGAGAGAGAGTATGTGTGCATCACACAGTCAAGGTTTAATATAGTATCTTTAATGTTTTGATAAAAAACAAACATTTTGCATTCACATATTTGTTCAAGTGTGTGGAGAGAAATATCCCTGAAAATATAATATTTTTACCTATCTAACGAGCTTCACAGTTTGTTTTCTTAGTCAATACATAACAGTTTTCTATTTTACATTGTTTGTATTTGCCTTCCTTTTATCTTTTGCTATCTAGAAATCTAGATTGTCTCACTTTTACCATAATCCTTTCTATTTCTCCATCTTTTTCTGCAAAACATTTTTTTTTAATTTTTAAGATCAATTCATTACGAAAATAATGGTTATATCTTTTCTTTGATGTACCTCACTTGTCTGAAAAATTCAGTCACTGGATAATTTATTATTTGCCTCTGTGTGTGTGTATGTGTGAGTGTATGTGCACATGGGTGAGTGTTTGTGTGTATGTGTATATACATATATGTGTGTGCTATGTGTCTGCACATGTGCAAGCATCTGTGTGTGTGTGTGTGTGTGTGTGTGTGTGAATTATATTTGCATGTGTTGCATTTTTAATTATTTAAACCTATGTTTTATTTTTGTCTATAATAAATTTTCAATAATTTATCTTCAAAAATTATTTTGTGTTTACAAAAGGAACATATATTTTAATATTATCATTATTATTATAATTTCGTATTTTACTACTACTACTACTACTATTACTACTACTACTACTACTACTGCTGCTGCTGCTGCTGCTGCTGCTACTACTACTACTACTACTACTACTACTACTACTACTACTACTACTACTACTACTACTACTACTACTAACACCAATATTATTATTACTATTATTATTATCATTATTGCTATTATTATTAATGTAGTGAGCTGGCAGAATCATTAGCATTCCTGGTGAAATGCTTAGTTGTATTTAGCCTGTGCTACATTCTGAGTTCAAATTCTGCTGAGGGAAACTTTGCCTTTTATCCTTTTGGGGTCAATAAATTAAGTAGCAGTGGAGTACTGGGGTTGATGTATCCAACTAGTCCCCTCCAAAAAATTTCAGACTTTGTACCTTTAGTAGAAAGGGCTATTATTATTATTATTATTATTATTATTATTATTATTATTATTATTATTATTATTATATTATCATTATCATCATCATTAAAGTGGTAAGCTAACAGAATCGTTACCATTCTGGACAAAATGCTTAGAGCTCTTTTCCGGCTCTTTATATTCTTAGTTCAAATTCTACTAAGGTTGACTTTGCCTTTCATTCTTTCAGGGTCAATGAAAAAAGTACCAGTTGAATACTGGAGTCGATGTAATTGACTGTGCCTCAGGCCCTTATGCCTAGTAGAAACGAGGATAATTTCTTTTTTTCAGTTATTACTGGTATTATTTTTGCTTTCATGCCCCACATCTTGAATATTTCAGTTTCAAAATCTTTGAATTTTGACAGTTTCTCCACTTCATTTTGAACAATATTTTGGTCATAATGAACCACAGTTTTTTTAGTAAGCATGTGTTTTTTTTTCCCAGTCCTTGATTATTATGTCTGGGTGATTCCCTTTGATTCCTTTGTTGGTTTGAACAGACATATCCCAGACAATTATGACCCAGTTCTTCTCATGTACCTTGTTTGACATATGTTTATACCACTTCTTGTTTGTTTTTATGTTGAGGTGTTGGCTAATTGTCCAGTGGCTGTAGCTACTCACTCAGTCATGTCTGTATATATATATTTAGACTTGACCAGGACTGGGTAGCCAGAGATGATGTGGTCAACTGTCTCATTGTACTTGTTGCACATTTTGCATTTCATGTAAGGGCCAGTTTTCCTTATAACTGCTTTTATAGTTCTTTGTGGTCAAGCATTGATCTTGGGCAGTAAGAATCAATCCTTCCATTTCTGCTTTTAATCCAATGCTTTTGAGTTATTGTTGGCTTTCACTTAGGCTCACATCTTCTCTGTTAAGCCTCACAGGGTAATGGCCATGGAGTGATTTTTCTCTCTGTTTCATCTTGAGTATGTTTTGTGGTTCTATTTTTATCCTGTTATTTTTTTTCCCTTGTTTCTTTAATCCTATCTGTTTTGATTTCAGTGTTCCGGTCTTGTTTGGTTCTCTTTTGTATTTCATCGCTGCGTTCTGTATAGGCAAAAGTGTTTTTTTTTTTTTTTTCCATGTTACTTTTACTTAATGGAAGTTGTTCTTATTTAATAGAAATTATACGGTCTTCTGATTATCTACTTCTAAAATGGTTTCCCCACTTCTGAAAAAAGAAATATTTTGCCGTCTTGTTTATGGTTTCAATATTTTCATTTTCCATCTCTGTAGTTTCTCTTTTGTCATAGTTTTGATTTGCCTTTTGCAGTTATCATCAAATCATCTCTCTCTCTCTCTCTCTCTCTCTCTCTCTACACACACACATATATATATATATATATGCATGTATGTATGAATATATGTATAGGTATATATATATATATATATCTATATATATATATAATTATAAAGTATTATTATATATATATATATATCTATATATATATATAAAAATAAAGTATTATTGGACGCTCAGGAAATATATATATATATATATGTATATACATGCATGCACATAGACATATGCATATGTACATATGTATTTATTCATTTATATATACATACATATACGTATATATATATATATATATATACACACATGTATATATATATATATACACATATAAGCATATATATATATACATATACATATATATAAATATACTCACATGTACAAACATATATATATATATAATATATATATATATATATGTGTGTGTTGTGTGCCCATCTGTGTGTGTGTGTGTGTGTGCGTGTCTGTCTGTTGTCTGTCTGTTTGTCTGTATGTATGTATGTACTCAGAAACGCATATATGTAATTTGATTAGACAGAATGCCTTCAAGATAAACAAAGGTAGAAATTTTCATTTTCTTCTTCTCTAATGTACTCTTGTATTACATTTTCCTTCTAAAACCGTGATTTCAAAATGGTATTTCTGCCCCTGATTGCTGCTAAAACACTTTGAATTTCATCTAAATGCTTTCCCTTCCATTTTTACTTTCATCCAATTGAAGTTTTAATTAACTTAACTTCCATATGATTCACTCATCTTCTTTTTTATTCAACCTTCTCTTTTATATATTGTTATAGTAACTTATTATATCCACAATAACATTGTTGTTACTAGCATGAGATTTATCGTTTATTTCTGTTAGAGCTAATGCATCTGCAAGTCTGTTCTCCTTTAATATGGATGATGTAATGTCTTGCTCAGCTGAGATTTGGCATTATTTAACATCATTCTCTGATCTGTTGTAATTCTTAGTCAATTTGTGGTAGGTATCCCTAGTCTACTCAACATGTTAAAAGCATCTTCCTTTTGGTATCCTATATAGTATGGGGTGGTGGTGAATGGTCTAGTGGCTAGGATGTGTACATGTATTAGTGTATGTGTTGTGTGTGTGTGTACATATATCATATGATTGCATGACCAAGTAGACTATTGGGTGTTGTTATACATCACTGGTCACAATATGCTTTGCATCATTTTAGCTTTTGAATGACACCACCCTGCTGGCTAGGCATGCAAGCCAACATATACATATACATATAGACATACACACACACACATATATATGTGTGTGTGTGTGTGTGCACACATGCAATAGACTTCTTTCAGTTTCCTGTCTACCAAATTCACTAAAAATTCACTATATATATGCGTGTGTGTGTGTGTGTGTGTGTGTGTGTGTATATGTATATATATGTATATATATGTATATATATCTATCTATATATATATATATATGTATATTTATATATTTATATTCATATTTATATTTATATGTGTATGTAAATATGTATGTATATGTAGGTGCAGGCATGGTTGTGTGGTTAAATATTTTCCTTCTCAATCATGTGGTTTCAGGTTCAGTCCTACTCAGGACTGCTACTATAGCCCAGAGCTGACAAAATTCTTGCAAGTGGATTTGGTGTGTGTATATATATATACACATATATATAAATAATATTGTTGGCTAATTCGCAATTTTACAACCTAAAGGCAGAAATATAAACATCACTAAAGTGACAAAGAGCACTAATCAGCACTAATATTGCTAGAAATAAGAGTCAAAACAACTTAGTAGCCATGGAAGCACTGTCTTAATTACTGACAAGTGAGGCAAGCTCCCAAGTCAATAATTAAGATAGCGTTTCTGTGGCTATTGACTTGTTTTAACTCTTATTTCTAGCAACACTGGTGCTAATTAGTGCCCTTTGTCACTTTAGTGATGTATACACACACACACATATATTTACACATAGCAGCATCATCTTCATCATCATCATCATCATTTAGCATGTGTATACATCTTCTGTGTTGGCATGTGCTGGATGCCCTTCCTAATGCCAACCACTTTAGAAACTGAGTGCTTTTTATGTAGCTCCAGCACCTATATATATATATGTATCTTTGCATGTATGCATATGTGTTCATGCATATGTGCACGTGTGTGTGAAAATGTGTGTCCATGCATATGTGCATGCATGCGTGCTTGCATATGTGTGTGTGTACATGCATATGTGTGTGTATGTGCACATGTGGGCGTGTGTGTGTGTATACTCTTGTCCTTAACATCACATAATGTATGTACTCTTGTCCTTAATATCACGTAATGTGTGTACTCTTGTCCTTAACATCACATAATGTGTGTACTCTTGTCTTTGACATCACATGATGTGTGAACACTTGTCCTTGACATCACATGATGTGTGAACTCTTGTCCTTGACATCACATGTGTGTACTCTTGTCCTTGACATCACATGATGTGTATACTCTTGTCCTTGACATCACATAATGTGTGTACTCTTGTCCTTGACATCACATGATGTGTGTACTCTTGTCCTTGACATCACATGACGGTCGTAAGTGAGCAGTACCATCATACCAGCAATGTTCTTCATTTCTAATCTCCCATAGAAAACTTGCCGTGGCAAATACCATCTGATGCATGCAAGCATAGAAAAATGGGACATTAAATGATGATGATGCATGTAGACATAAGTATTGGTACATATATTTACGTACATGCACATGCACTCACACGTACACATATTCACACACACACACACAAATACACGTGAACACACTCAAACACACACACACATACACTCACACACACATAGATGTTATTGTGACTGGCACACTTGAAGTTACATGACAATCATAATTTCTTGAGAGACTTAAAACATAACAGTTCTGGGTCCCACAATGTGCTTTTCCCTGCAGAAGAATGGTCTGAAACCCAGACAAACTCGAGACAGTCACCAAGGGGAGAGGCATGGCAACAGGTGGTTCCAGTGAACAAGAGACCCCAGATGGAACCCTTCTACAAGTGAAGGTTTATCCATACTTCACTGCCCTGTTATGTGAAGCATACAGGCTAAGTGCTGGAATACTTGTGACCCCGAGTTATCTGCTGATGGAATAAAAGGGTTTCCAGCATTGCAATGAATACAGAAGAAGAATTTGGAATATTTTTGAGTAGCTCTTGCAGGTTTTGTGTGGAGCAAAGCATCTCTGATATTTATCTCACCATTGCTGATTTTTTTTGAAACATTTAATATCACAGAAAACATCTTGACATGATGCTCTGACAGTGCTTCTGTTCTTAAATTTGATTTTGTAGACAATTTTCACACGTTCAAAATAATGATTTCGTACACATATATATATATATATAATCACACATTCAAAACAATGATTTCTATCTAACATAGATACAAAATTTCATATTCCAAGTTTATTTCATGGTATTGATTGAGGTAGTTGATTAGCAGAAGTACTAGAGAGCTAAGTATTTTTGAATTTAATTACACCCTTTACGGTCTGAGTTCAAATTTCAAAAGATATCGGTCAACTATATCGGCGAGCTGGCAGAAACGTTAGCGCGCCAGGCGAAATGCTTAGCGGTATTTCGTCTGTCGTTACGTTGTGAGTTCAAATTCCGCCGAGGTCAACTTTGCCTTTCATCCTTTCGGGGTCGATAAATTAAGTACCAGTTACCCACTGGGGTCGATGTAATCGACTTAATCCCTTTGTCTGTCCTTGTTTAGCCCCTTGTGGGTAGTAAAGAAATATATATCTTTTGTCTTTCAGGGCTGATAAAATGAAATACCAATGAATTACACTCCATTTATATTTTTATGACGAATATTAGCTGTGAATGGAATTATAGAAAACTAAAATGAATTTTGCTTTACATCCTTCTAGCAGTGATACAATCAAGCACTCAACAAGTACTAGAGTTGATTTAATATTTTTATAAATCATCCAAGATATGAATGCAGTTATAAGGAAAGGTAACAACAAACTCTGCTTATCCTCCTTCCAGGGTTGATAAAATCAAGTACCAGTCAAGTACTGGGGCCTACTTAATAGAAATGTAAAGCATTCTGAAAGTAAAAGGAAATATAACAGAAATCCATGACTGCCTTTGCCTTTCATCTTCCTAGTATTGATAAGTACCTGCTAAGTACTGGTGTCAATATATATTCTTATAATTCCTAGATACGGAAGAGATGAAATTGGCTTAACTACTTGACTGATATTTATTTATTCTAGCAATGCTAGAAGGAAGAAAGGTGAAGTTAACCTCAACGAGATTTCAACAAATTAAGAGGCCATAATTAAATACCACAAGACATTTTGTCAGGTGCCCTGCAGGTCCAAACATCCATTGATCTTCACAATCAAAATAATATAAGCGCTAACCATTCTAGTAGAAATATGTTACATGACCTTTCATTCTACTTCAATAACTTGAAGAACATTGAATTTTTTCATTGTATTTGTGTTTAGCTCTGAAATCTCTTTAGGATGTTGTATACTTATTATAGAAGGACCTTCTCCATAGCAATAATCAGCAACTTTAATCACCTCTAGCTCAATAATGTCTGGCAGCAATTTATATGCACAGGCATGGCTGTGTGGTTAAGAAGTTCTCTTTGCAATCACATGGTTTCAGGTTTAGTCCCACTGTGTGGAACCTTGGGCAAGAGGTGTCTTCTTCTGTATCGTTGGGTCAACCAATAACTTCTGAGTGAATTTGGGAGACAGAAATTGTGGGAAAACGTCATGTGTGTATGTGTGTGTGTGTGTGTGTGTGTGTGTGTGTGTGTGTGTGTGTGTGTGTGTGTGTTCATGTTTATGTTTGTATATTTCCCACAACTTGACAACAGGTGTTTGTTTATTTACATCCTCATAACACACCGGTTTAGCAAAAGAAAATCAGATGTAAAGAAAGTAAGTGCTGGCATTGATTTCTTTGACTAAATCCTTCAAGATGGTGCCCCAGTATGGCTGCAGTCCAATGACTGATCCTAGGAATAGATAAAAGATAAAAATTAAGATAAAGCAATGTAATAAATTTTTTATAATGATGTTTCTCTAAAATAAATGTTTCCAGTGAATTTTTCTGAATCTAGGAAAAAAAATTCACTGGAAAAAAAAATTACAAAAAATAGTCACTGGAAGACTTCACTTCATCATTTTATTCATGATAAGGAGAGTGGATTTGCAGAATCATTAAAGCAATGGAAATAATGTTTGGTGGTTTTTATCCCAGGCTTCTTTATGTTCTGAGTTCAATATCTGCTGAGGATTGGAACCAGTCAAATACTGGGGAGTTAATAGGCGCAGGAGTGGCTGTGTTGTAAGTAGCTTCCTTACCAACCACATGGTTCCAGGTTCAGTCCCACTGCATGGTACCTTGGGCAAGTGTCTTCTACTATAACCTCGGGCCGACCAAAGCCTTGTAAGTGGATTTGTAGATGGAACCTGAAAGAAGCCCGTCGTATATATGTATATATATATATATGTATGCGTGTCTGTGTTTGTTCCCCTAGCATTGCTTGACAACCGATGCTGGTGTGTTTATGTCCCCGTCACTTAGCGGTTCGGCAAAAGAGACCGATAGAATAAGTACTGGGCTTACAAAGAATAAGTCCCGGGGTCGAGTTGCTCGATTAAAGGCGGTGCTCCAGCATGGCTGCAGTCAAATGACTGAAACAATTAAAAGAAAAAAGAAAGAGAGAGTCCCTTTCCCTCAGAAGTAGCAGACCTTGTGCCAAAACTAGAAATAATTATTACGAGTTCAAATCCTACCAAAGAGATCTTTGCTTTTCATCTTTTCAGGGTTGATATAATATAGTATATAACATAGTCAAATACTTGGATTGAGATAATCAATTCACTGCAAAAGTTGCTGGCCTTGTGTTTAAATTAGAAATTAGAAACGTTTATTATATGGTTTGAATCCCACCAAGGTCATCTTTGTTTTACATCTTTTCAGGGTTGATAAAATAAAATGCTGGGTCTGTTGTAATCAATTAATACCCTCCCCTCAAAATGTTGGCCATATCACGTTGAAAGCACTGGTTCTCGTCTGATCACTGAAGTTAAGCAACGTCAAGCCTAGTTAGTACTTAGATGGGTGACCACTTGGGAAACCTAGGTGCTGTAAGCGTCACGCATTTTTAAAGGCGGTGCTCCACCATGACCACAGTAAAATGACTGAAACAAGTAAAAGAGTAAAGGAGTATATGAGTTCAAATCTTACACTGGTCAACTTTGATTTTTATCACTTCAGGGTTGATGAAATGTAGTACCAGTCAAATACTAGGGGTTAATGTAATCAATTAGTCCCCTGCACACGAAGTTGCTGGCCTTGTGCCACAATTAGAAACAAATATTTTATTCCAGGCATTAAATAAAACTTGATTTTTTCTTTTCCTCATACATGTAATATCATTATATAGACAGTGCTAAGGCAGAGATGTTAGCATGCTGGACAAAATGCGTAGTGGTATTTCACCCGTCACTACGTTCTGAGTTCAAATTCCACCAAGGTCGGCTTTGCCTTTCATCCTTTTAGGATCGATAGATTAAGTACCAGTGAAACACTGGAATCGATGTAATCGACTATCCCCTCCCCCAAAATTTCAGTCCTTGTGCCTGTAGTAGAAGGGATTATATAGACAGTGCTGTCATTGTGTATAAGTTAAAGTCAAATGTCATCAGTTATAAAGTGATTTAATATATTATTTGCTTACCATTTAAACTAGCCATATTTGGCCCAAATATTCAACCTGTTTTAAGTTCAAACTGGCTGGATCCAACCTCTCACACTTATCCAACAATGTCATTCTAAATATAAACAATTACATCATCAAAATCTCAAAACTATGATATAATGCATGATTAATTTAAATCAATGTGCATAAGTAAGTAATCTGGATGCTGAAGGGTAAATTAATTTTACTGTCATTTAGTAACTGTCATCATAGAGTAGAGTGACCATTTCTTGTTCTTTCACTTCATTTTTGCCTTGGCTTCCATGGTTGAATGAATTTTTATCATCAACCACTTACAGTGTGCATTTATTATGACACCAGCACTAAGGGGGTTTGTATTCTTGTTCAATAAGATGTGCCTAAAGGGACCTCTCAACCTTATGCTTTTCTTGGCTCATTCGCAAACTTATTTACAAAGCATTCGGTCACCATGAAATGTGGACATAAGCAGAAGATGATGATGATGATGATGATGACGACAACAACAATGATGATGATAACAATGATGATGACAACAATGATAATTATGTCAAACATAATCATAATCACGATCATGATTATTGTTATTATTATTACTATTGAGTGAGAGAGAGTAGTGCATGCAATCAAAGTGACACTGGAGTAAAATATACGAAGCCCAGTATACCTATCATGACTACACATCTGATAAGGGTACACCAGGCACATGCATCACAACCATATATGCACAACATGGTGATCTCATATCAAAATAAACACCTTGCAGGTGGACCCAGTTAGAATTTTCTTCTGGTCGAGTAGCCCATCCCACTCAAAAGGTCTCTGAATAAGGATTGTTTAAGGATGTTGAATAAAACACCCATGTTTCCAAAGGTGAATTATCCAAACCTCTAAGAATTCCTTTCAACACACAGCTATAATGCTCCCCCACCACTTCTGTTCATGATCAGAGATGCACATACCGTCAGCCACTAAGGGACATGCTCAACTGGTTAAGGTCAAACAACTGACAAGCAAATCTGTGTTATTGAGCAGAATATTTGCTGTAGCCCATCTTTTATACCAAGACAAAACAATGTACATGATAACACTTACAATCAGTTAAGATCAAAGGCCATGAGAACCAGTTCCTGGTACTTATTATTATTATTATTATTATTATTATTATTAGTAGTAGTAGTAGTAGTAGTAGTAGTAGTAGTAAGTAGTAGTAGTAGTAGTAGTAGTAGTAGTAGTTTAGGTATTTGAATGAAATGTGACATTTTTCCTGTGACATTTTTTAAATCAAAACTTTGTTGTGTTTTTTTCTTTATTTCTCTGACCTTTTTTTCTCCCCCCACCCACCCTTTCGATTTTATTTCTGTTTACCAATCCTATGTTTTTGCCGTTATAAACAAAAAAAGTGGATGTTACTTCTTCTATTCTTGAAGAAACTAAGTAGATAATTACATGGATAAAGAGAGGCAATAAGATACTTGGAAACGTACTGCTCTAAAGAAAACAAACAGATTAAAAACAAGCACTTTATCATCCTCTGTTTGAGTGCATTTTAGTTG
>NC_043010.1:5241296-5246296 GCF_006345805.1 Octopus sinensis | reverse complement strand
CTTAGTGGTTTGGCAAAAGAGACCGATAGAATAAGTACTGGGCTTACAAAAGAATAAGTCCCGGGGTCGAGTTGCTCAATTAAAGGTGGTGCTCCAGCATGGCCGCAGTCAAATGACTGAAACAAGTAAAAGAGTAAAAGAGTATAGCAACATTTTAAGAATCTGTCCTTCATCTGATGGTTAATTTTTTCCCATTCTTAGTCTGGTTCCAGTCATTGGCCTGGCAATGCTGGAGCACTACTTTCAAAGTTTTTTAGTCAGTTGTATCAACCCTACTATTTATTTCAGTCAGGTATTTATCTTGTTGGGATTTTAAAAATTTTATCTAGTTTCAGCTCATGAGCAGTGGCCATGCTGGGGCACTGCCATTTGATTTTTTTTTTTTTTGCTAAATAAACACACATAATATATATTCGTTCTTCACTCATTTCTTACTGTTCTTATTTTAACTCATGTCCATTGTCTGGAAATCTTTTGTCACACATTTGTGACCTCTTCAGAGGAACATGAGCACACACACACACGAGGATGGAAAGTATCTGGACTAAACAGAACAGGAGCATACATGAAGATGGAAAGTGTCGCTGAAGAAGGCACAGATGTGAGATGAATAAGAACAGTAATAGATGAGCGAAGAACAAATATACAGTGTGTTATTATTTGGCAAAAAAAAATATATATGACCATCCGTAGGCACAGGAGTGGCTGTGTGGTAAGTAGCTTGCTAACCAGCCACAGGGTTCCGGCTTCAGTCCCACTGCGTGGCACCTTGGGCAAGTGTCTTCTGCTATAGCCCCGGGCTGACCAATGCCTTGTGAGTGGATTTGGTAGACGGAAACTGAAAGAAGCCTGTCGTATATATGTATATATATATATGTATGTGTGTTTGTGTGTCTGTGTTTGTCCCCCTAGCATTGCTTGACAATTGATGCTGGTGTGTTTACATCTCCGTCACTTAGCGGTTCGGCAAAAGAGACCGATAGAATAAGTACTGGGCTTACAAAGAATAAGTCCCGGGGTCGAATTGCTCGACTAAAGGCGGTGCTCCAGCATGGCCGCAGTCAAATGACTGAAACAAGTGAAAGAGTAAAAGAGTATCCTGAATTACAACAACATCTATTACAATACACAGTTACACATCAGGAATATTGCAACATGAATTCATAAGCATAAATTTATCGTTTCAATTTTTATTTATTGAGGGTGCAGGGATAGCTAAGGTACAAACATGCCCAAGGTACAAGCATGGCTAAATTACTGGTATACATGAAGGCACAGACATAGCTGAGCAATGAAGAAATTCCCTTCCCAATCACCTGATTTCAGTTTGAGTCTTGCAGCACAGCACTTTGGGCAAATGACTTCTACTATGACTTCAGGCTGACCAAAAGCTTGTGAGTGGATTTTGTAGACAGAAACTTAAAGAAGCCTAGTGGCTGTGTGGTAAGTAGCTTGCTAAACAACCACATGGTTCCGGGTTCAGTCCCACTGCGTGGCATCTTGGGCAAGTGTCTTCTGCAATAGCCCCGAGCCAACCAAAGCCTTGTAAGTGGATTTGGTAGACGGAAACTGAAAGAAGCCCGTCGTATATATGTATATATATGTATATGTGTGTGTGTATGTGTGTGTGTATGTTTGTCCCCCAGCATTGCTTGACAACCGATGCTGGTGTGTTTACGTCCCTTTCACCTAGCAGTTCGGCAAAAGAGATCGATAAAATAAGTACTGGGCTTACAAAGAATAAGTCCCGGGGTCGAGTTGCTCGACTAAAGGCAGTGCTCCTGCATGGCCGCAGTCAAATGACTGAAACAAGTAAAAGAGTAAAAGAGTATATGTATGTGTGTGTGTGTGTGTGTGTGTGTTTTTGAATCAGATAGTCTTGATAGTCGTAAGCAAGAATCACTGTCTTAGAAGTGTTGTCATTTGTTCCCTGTTTTCCCCCAATACATGTCCAGCTACAAGGGATATTATCTTGCTTGGAAACAAGTGAATGTTGGTGACAAGAAGGACATCTAACTATAAAAGTAACTTTCTCAACAAATTCAGTTTTCACAGGTAGGGAAAAGTGGAAATTCAAACAATTATAAGAATGAGGATTATTACGAAGAATAACTGTAACATTTTTTTTACTAAAATCAGTGCATCTCTACAAGCTGGTTTGCATCAGTAAACATAATCACAGTCAAATATACACCTATATATAATATATATATATATATATATATATTATATATATATATATACATATATAATAAATATTAGGGAATAAACTTACAGGGAAAAATCTGATTTAGGATTGAATCCAATTTTATAGTAAAATATAATATTATATTAAATTAGAGACAAAACCACTATTAGGCAAATCAAACAATGAAAAACTTAAGCCAATACATAAGATTAATTAATTCATATTATTTTAAATATATATCAAAAATTATTAAAAAAATATAATTAATATCACACTACGATCGTTTCATGCCTGCTAACTTCTTCAAATTTTTGAGTCGCAGTCATTCATCAGGTGGTTTAAATATTTATCTTGGCGAGGTTTAAACAATGAATGTATGTATATATATATATATATATATATACACACACACAAACACACAGATGTATATATATATATATATAAAATATGAATTAGAGATAAAACCACTATTATGCAACTCAAACAGTGATGGACATAAACCAATACATAAATAACAAATAATATATATATATATATAAATATATAAATTTTTTATTTATTTTTTTATAATATAACTTTTTATAATATAACTATAATATAACTAGATCTCAAAAAGTATAAAATGAATGATAAATATATAATATAATAAGCAAAAACACTATGTGCGTTTCATGGCTACAATTAAATTCGAATTACAGTTAAGTTTAAATTCAATTGAAATAAATTCGAATTAAAATTATAGTCAATCTTCATATATATATACATATATACACACACACACACACACATATATATATATAGTTAGATAGATAGATAGATAGATAGATAGATAGATAGATAGATAGATAGATAGACAGATACATATACTCACACACACACATGTATGTATGTGTGTGTATGTGCATATTTATGTATGTTATTAGTCAGTTTTATTTCAAGATTTCTTGTCAATTGAGAAAGTTCCAGTTTCTAGTCTAGATCCAAGATTTCTTCATTAGAATTTCAACATGCGCATATACACTTGAATGAACTTCTGGAAAGTTTTACAGATTTTTACAGTTCCTGTGATGGCTTTGATCTGTAGTCTTCAAATAAGTTTTCTCCTTTCTGATTTTGAAAAGCCTAATTTCTGAAGCTCGGTACTTAGGTAGTGTGTTACACACCCCGCAGTACCCCAATAATTGCAGGTATAAATCTGAACTCGTAATCTGGATAGAGTAACTGTAGATTTCTCAGTAGTTCAGCAAAGGTGTTTTCTTTTTTGCTGATCTTTAGCTTTATGTTAACATCCGCTGTACATATGTAGTCATTTCTTCATTTACTTGTTTCAGTCATTTGACTGCAACCATGCTATAGCATCGCCTTGAATGTATGCATGCATGTATGTATGTATGTAGTATGTATGTATGTATGTATGTATGTATGAATGTATATCTACTTGTTGTATGGTTGGGTCGTCGGCGACTAAACTCGCAACCCCACCAAGCTCGCTTGGTGAGGAGGGTGTTTATTGGTCACCCTGCGGGATGAAAAACAAAACCTGTCAAAGGGCAGAGGAACTCTTGAGAGTCAACGGCCATCCAATAAATGTCTTAAGGCTATATTATGCGCGGGGACATAGAAACAATCGGATTGGAATACCCGATCACGCAGTTAAACCATTGGGAGTGAAGGACTCCTAGCCTGTGTTAGGGCATCCTTCTAAGAGAAGGCAACTCAGGTAACTGGGATAACTCTGACATAAAACCTGCGGCTCAGTGGTTACCGATGATGTTGACTTGTTCTTCTTTTTGGATTATGGCTGCTGTTGCTTAGTGAGTGGGATTGACTCAGTGCACAGCCTTTCCTCACTTAAAAAATATCTTCTTGCACAGGCATTGCACGATAACAACATTGATTAAGCTTCGAGGGGGCAGCCATCATGTATGTATGTATGTATGAATGTTTGTATGTATGTGGGTTGGTGTGTATGTATGTATGTATGTATGTATGTATGTGTATGCTCATGTGTATATGTATGCTCATGCATGCTTGTATGTATGGATGTTTGTTTGTATGTGGGTATGTGTGTATCTCTGTATGTATGTATGTTATGCACAACACATCAGAAAAAAATTAGATTAAATTAATTATTAGAAAATCTCACTGTAGGTATAGTAATAATATACAACAATCCCTCGACTATCGTGGGTGTAACATTTAAAAACCCCCAGCGATAGGTGAAAATCTGTGAAGCAGAAACAGTACTGTATATTTTTTTGATTTTTTTTTATAAGTTGTATATATATTTATTTTATTATAAATGCAAAACAGCACCACAGGGGAATGGACGTAAGCTTAAATAACAAACTGTGATAGGTGAACTGCGACAAGTGAACCGTGATATGGCGAGGGATTTACTGTAAACACATTCTTTCTGTGCCATTGATGTGTGATAAAAATGCTGACAATGATGATGGTGATGATGAGGAAGCAGAGAAGAAGGGGAGAAGGTGGGGAAGGAGGAGAGAGGGAGGGGATGACAATGATGATGATGACGACTATGACAACAACAACAACAACAACAACAACAATTTTAACACTTTTATATGGAGAACAGGCAATAATGAGGAGGAGTTATGGCAAAGCATAAAATACTTTGTTGTTGAATTTTTTTTTGCTTTCCTTTAGCCCTCGGTCAGACCTGATCAGGCAGGTCTGTGTTCATAAGTGTTCCAGTCATAACCAGTCTAATTTTGTATTCCTTTCTAGATAGAATAGACATAGCTTATCTTAAACTACACTCTCCATTATGTCTTTACTTCTTTAATGA
>NC_043010.1:5203796-5236296 GCF_006345805.1 Octopus sinensis | reverse complement strand
GAGGTTATAGTAGAAGACACTTACCTAAGGTGCCATGCAGTGGGACTGAACCCGGAACCATGTGGTTGGTAAGCAAGCTACTTACTTACCACAGCCATATATGTTTATATATATATACATACATACATACATAAATGACAGGCTCCCTTTATAGTTTCCATCTACCAAATCCACTCACAAGGCATTGATCAGGTTGGAGGATATAGTAAAAGACACTTGCTCATGATGCCATGCAGTGGGACTGAACCCAAAACCATATAGTTGCAAAGGAAGATTCTTAACCACAAAACAGTAATAAAAAAATATCATCATGAACAAGAATCATTATTCTTTGATACAGAGTTTCCTCCATTAATTTATTCTGCACTATGTTATATGTATTACCTGTAATTTTTACCTTTAAAAATCTAGCAACCCAATGATTTGTCTGTAGGAAACCAGTACCTAAAGATGGCATTGCGAACACATTGTGATATAAATCAGTTAAAAATAAAATTAATATTCACTCTACTCAGCAGTAATTCCAGAAATTGTATTTATTTTTTTACTTGAGTAAATTCAATTCTATAATAATAGAATATCATTATATTCTTGCATGAAACCATTGATAATGTAGAAGTTGTTTACTTTACTTGAAATAAGGCATTTCATTTATTTTGTCTGTTAATGCATTCCCAAAGTTAGTCAAAAGTTGATCTGTGTCCACATATTCTTTAATTTTGTTTATATTTATGCTTGTTTTTAACTAGTTTGCTTCCATATTTTTTAATTCTTTTACTATCATGCATCACGTTTATTAAAATTGTCTTTTCTTTACTCACCATTTAGTGAACCTTTCTGATTAAGCTTTATTCTTCTTTTAATATCTTTATTTTTTAAAAATTTCTCCATCAAAAGTTCTTTTATTTTCTGTATTGTCTTCAAAGAATGCAGAATTATCCAGAGATATAGTACAATTCATATTTTTCTCACAAACCTTTTGTTAATAGTTTTGTATTTTGGAAAATTCAGAAACAATGTAACATTGTAGTAGTCTTTAAAATTTTCCATTTATTTGAAGAAAAACTGCTGTGAAATGTAACAGCATTGCACATTGATAATGAAAAACATACATTTATAATGTTTAATAATCAGTAAAATATTTTCAGTTCTTCAAAAGTAGTAGAAGAGTATTGAGCAGGCAAAGCATTTACAAATAATTATTCTGCACATTGTCCCCAAAATATGGATAAGACCGTTCATTCATATGTATGCATGTATATATGTATATATGTATGTATGCATGTATGTAGGTATGTATGTATGTATGTATGTATGTATGTATGTATGTATGTATGCATGTAAATATGTATGTATGTATGAATGTATGTATGTATATGTATGTATGTGACTGTGTGTGTATATGTATGTGTATGTGCATGAATGTATGCATGTATGTTTGTATGCACGCATACATGTCTGTCTGTCTATCTGTATGTATGTATGCATGCATATATGTATGTATGAATGTATGTATGTATGTATGTATGTATGTATGTATGTATGTATGGCCTGTGGGTGTGCATATGTATGTGTATGTGCATGAATGTATGCATGTATGCATGCATGCATACATGTCTGTCTGTTTATTTATATGTATGCATGCATGTATGTATGTATGTATGTATGTATGTATGTATGTATGTATGTATGTATGTATGTATGAATGTATGTATGTATGTATGTATGCTCCCTTGCTCTTTCAAAACTGTATCTATAAAAGGTAGGATGTGTGTGTGTGTGCGTGTGTGTGTACATGAATGTAATTTATGCACCTCCACAAATTAGCACACATGTCACTCCAATTTTAGGAGGACATTCGTCACCATCCTAGCTGGGTTTTGCCAACTTATTTTTTCCGGAGGCACCCGCGGAGAGCGGTAAAAATCTATTTTCAACAATAGCTTTTACCAATTTTGAAGGTTGCTAACATGAGTTAAGTCCCTTCTAGCCATAGCCAAGCGAAAGTGTGTGTGTGAGGGAGAGAGAGAAGTTGTGTGTTGATGTATGTGTGTGTGTGTGTGTGAGGGAGAGAATTTCTCAATTTCTCAATGGAATATGTCTTTTCCTTGTGGTCCTGATAATATCTGGCTGGTTCTGTTTTAAATCGATGGCTGTTTTAATTTGTAAGTTTCACCAATACTCTTTTGATCCATTGGTCTCAATACGGTAAAATTTGTCTGTAGGTATATTCTCTTTTGTTATCCTGTTCCAGACAATTTTGATCACCACATTATGTAAATTAGGTGGCTCATGAAGAAGTCATACCCAATGACTGGTGTAGCAGCACCATAGTCAACTGCTACAAAGGTAAAGGTGATGCCTTAGATAGAAAATGTTACAAAGGTATCAAATTGTTGGATCAGGTGATGAAAGTTACAGTGAGGGTCATAGCCCAACCAAATAAGAAGAGAGTTTGTCTAGATGAGATGCTGTTTGGTTTTATGCCAGGTAGTAGCACTACTAATGCTATATTTCTGGTAAGGTAGCTGCAAGAGAAATACATAGCCAAAGACAAACCTCCGTACTTGGCTTCTGCTGACTTGGAGAAAACCTTTGACAGGGTCCCCCGATCCCTTATCTGGTAGTAAATGCAGAAACTAAGGATTGATGAGTGGCTGATGAGAGCTGTACAAGCCATGTACAGGGATACTACCAGTAAGGTGAAAGTTGGAAACGAGTACAGTGAAGAATTGAAGGTACAAGTAGGAGTTCGCATAGGATCAGTCCTCAACACCCTCTTGTTCATCATAGCCCTCCAAGCAATAACAGAGAAATTTAAGACAGGTTGCCCCTGGGAGCTCCTCTATACTGATGATCTTGTTTTTATAGCTGAATCACTACAAGAACTAAAGAAGTTTCATGCATGGAAGAACGGACTAGAATCGAAGGGCAAAAACCAAAGTAATATAAGTAGGATAGGCAGACAAATCACAAATCCCTTCAGGCAGTTGGCCTTGCTTGATCTGTAGAAAAGGGATAGGTAGAAACTCCATAAGATGTGCTCAGTTTAAGCTGTGGACACATAATAGGTGCAGCAATATCAGTGACTGGTTAACAGAGAAAATAACTTTTAAATATAAATACCATGTTGATGATGACTTCACAAAAATTTACAAACTTTCTAGATAACATGAAATAATTCGTTTTCGGAACACTGGATTTTGAAGCATATAAAGCTATAAACAATAGCATATAAATATTGAACTGAAAATCTCTTTTGGATAGAAAAAGTTGAAACCAGCATAGAGACAACAGTAGAATGCCTGTCTTGTCTATTGGAGATTTGAAACCTATGTGCAGTCTTTGACTTTTTCTGTCCAAAAGGGATTTTCAATATGCTATTATTTACAGTTTTCTTTGATACAAGAACCTCGTGTGATATTTGTTTTGCCAAGCAGGATATCAGAGGAGAATTTTATCTAGAGGTACAAAGTTTCTTTCTATTCTGTGAATGCTTATCTTCTTCAAAGGAAATTATCAGACCCAGGTATGATACACCTCCAGCACTCCCTCCCTTGTAAATCCTGCTGCTGAGTTGTGCAGACAATAGAGTGTCACTGTCATTGTGAGAAATGCACTGAATCAATGATTGATTCATTAGTGATGTGTAAGAAATGACACTAGCATTCATCAAATGAAGCACATGTAGCCTGACTCATTCACTACTGATCCAGGATTAACACAGTATGCTCAATTGTGGATCATGCTACAGTTAACATAGATTCACCTGTGATAATATGGATCAGTGATCAGTCAAAGGTTCTGCTTGTAATGCAAAAAAACGTGGCCCCAGTGACAACTCACAAAGCTCAACTACCCAGAATGCACTGAATACATTGCTTGTGTTTACTAGAAGCTGGGATCACCAAGCGTAGATTGGCATATTTCGGTCATATTATGCAGAGAGAATCCCTGGAGAAGGACATCATGCTCGGAATGGTCAGTGGCAAGAGAGGAAGAGGCCGACCAAGAACCCGCTGGCTTGACACCATCACTTTTAAGGCATCTTATTAACTTCAGTTCTTCAGTTTCTTACTTATTTTATTAATCTCAACAGAATGGATATTTTTTATCTTTTAGTTTTTACTTGTCTTAATCATTTGACTGCAGCCATGCTGGGGCACTGCCTTGAAGGGTTTTAGTCAAACAATTCGATCCCAGGACTTTTTTTAAAACCTAATACTTATTTTATCAGTCTCCTTTGCTAAACTTCCAAGTTTATCTCTTTAAGTAACAGGCTGCAACTCAACACATACGTACGCACTGCTATACACAAGCATAGACACAGACTCACACACATGCATACATGCATGCATGCAGGTGCACACACACACACACACACACATACACATACACACGAATATATATGACAGGCTTTCATATAGTTTCCTTCAGCGAATTCCCACTCACAAAGCATTTGTTATCCCGAGGCTACAGTAGAAGAAACTTAAACCTAAGCAAGATGTCATGCAGTGGGATCGAACTTGAAACGGCATGGTTTCAAAGCAAACTTCTTAATTACAAGGCTTTAAATGCAGTCTTATTACATTACACTGAATTCAATGTAGGTCTTGAAATATAAAATGGTTTCCACACCTCAGCAATGGATGAGATAAAATTAGGATAGGATGTCTAATAATATAGTCTGTGAGATGATCAAAGCATATAGAAAAATCTAATAACACAAAGCCTTTTATCTAATGTTACAGCGATTCTGGCAACTCACAGAATTATTTACAAAACTTTTGAGAGAAAAAAATGTTTGTATATATATGTGTATGTGTGGGCAGGATGTCATCACCATCATTTTTCCCCCTCCACTTCTTCATTGTCTTTTAACATTCATCTCCTATTCTGGCATGGATTAGATGGTCTGACAATAACTCACAGTTTGAATAATTGCATTGCACTCTCAAAGTCGACATTGACATGGTTTCTATGGCTGGATGCCCTTCTTAATACCAACCACTTTACAGAGTGTAGGGGTAAATATTTTCGTTATACAGGCACAAGTGATGTTGTGATATAGCTTATACGACTAAGATCCCCTATTGAATGAGTGGAACTACCATAGGGACAGGAAACATTTTATGATATCTGATGAAAGGTTAGAGTAGGCATCGTGCCACATAAAAGAGCACCCACTTCACTCTGTAAGGTGGTTGGCATTAGGAAGGGCTTCCAGTCATAGAAACCATGCCAAAACAGACAGTGTAGCTTGGTGTGACTCTGCCAGCCTCACCTGCTCCTGTCAGCTCTTAAAACCCATGCCAGGAAAATGGAAGTTAAATGATGGTGATGATAATGATACATACATACATACATACATACATGCATACATATATATATATAATCAAAATCAGAACCAAAATAAAAGTCGATCAACATCAATGGAAATTGCAGCTGTGATACCAGTGCCGGTGGCACGTAAGCGAACCATCCGATCGTGGCTGTTGCCAGCGCTGCCCCGACTGGCCTCCGTGCTGGTGGCACGTAAAAAGCACCATCCGACCATGGCCGTTTGCCAGCCCCGTCTGGCACGTAAAAAGCACCATCCGACCGTGGCTGTTTGCCAGCCTCGTCTGGCACCTGTGCAGGTGGTACGTAAAAAGTACCCACTACACTCACGGAGTGGTTGGCGTTAGGAAGGGCATCCAGCCATAGAAACATTGCCAGATCAGACTGGGCCTGGTGCAGCCTTCTGGCTTCCCAGACCCCAGTTGAACCGTCCAACCCATGCTGGCATGGAAAGCGGATGCAAAATGATGATGATGATGATATATAAATGTGTGTGTGTGTATCTGACGAATGGGAATGTGAAACTCTGAGTAAGAGTTTTATATATATATACATATCCACACAAACAAACACTATGCTTTTCCTCACAGTTTCTGTCAACTATGTATCTTTCACAAGTCATTGGTCAAACCCCAGAAGAAATACAGTTGAAAACACATCTGATTTGCTGCACAGCGAAATTTCGGTCAGGAATCAAATACTTATAAGGCAAACTTCTTTACTATGCAGTTTTGCTTCTAGCCATGGGGCTTTCTTAGATGGAAATATTCTAAAATTAAGATAAAGTGAAACCATAATTTTTGGAAACAGTTTTATCGTCTATAACATAAAAGAAAAAATCAAAATTGAAACAAAAATTATTGTGGTTATCTCTCATTTATTTTCTATGCGGTTCAGAAGCTGTCTTCACGATGAAGAGGAATGGCTGTAAATAGAGTGAAATCTGCTGTCTATATCTAAGCTGCCAGTCAAATTTGTCTGGCCTGTCACTAAAATTTTATTGGTCTGTAATAAATGTGTGTTGTTATGGCATGTTTTTAACAAGCAAAAGTAAGGTTTCTTATGAAAATTTGCCTTTCCAAAACAAAAAGAAAGAAAGAAAGAAAGAAAAAGAAAAGAAATCCACTGCAAAAAAAAAAAGTAAATAACAAACAAACTACGTTTGGTTAAATATGAAATTATGGTTTGATTGGATAAACAAAATTAGAATCATTTGAGAAATGCAAACATTATACTAATGATGTATTTGGAGGGGCAAGTTTGGAGATTGTACGAGGAAGATGTAAATAAATGGAAAGAATAAGGGATAATAGGTTTTAGCGAAGAGAAATAAAAAAAAAAGTAAGAAAATCAAGAAATAGAGAAAAGGAGAAGTGTCACAAATACGAAGAAAGATGTGAGTAGTAAGTGTAAGTTAATGGCTTAAATTAGATAATTATTTCTTTACAACCATGACTGCCGATATGTTATCATCATCCTCATCCTCATCATCATCATCATCATCATTCTCATCATTATTGCTATCATCATTATCATCGTCATCATCATCACCATTGTCACTACCATCATCATCATCATCATCGTCATCGTCTTTATTGCTATCATCCTCATCATCATCGTCACCATTTTCATTACCATCATCAGCATCATCATCATTATCATCATCATCATCATCATCATCATCATCATCATCACCATTGTTGCCGTCGCCATTGTCGTCATTGTTGTCGTCACTGTTGTCATCACCATCACCATCATCTTCACCATCAACACCACCATTAACATCCTCCTCTTCCTCCTCCTCTGCCTCCTCCTCCTCCTCTTCCTCCTCCTCCTCCTCTTCATCATCATCATCATCAGGATCATATGTATTCCAGCTGGGGAATGCATATGCCATTGAAACTGGGAAACCGAGCCATGAGCTGGCTAGGCTTTAAAAGGGTGCATTTATTTATTTATGCATATGTATATTACATATACATACTACATATATATAATATATATATATATATATATATATATATATATATATATATATACATATATATACATATTTATGATATATAATGTATATATATATGGATTTATATAATCCAGTGGTAATCACTAAAAAGCTCCTTTAGTGGACCAGGCTACAAACCACATAGTAAACCAATACATAGGAGTGTGATGTAGAGTCCTATGAAGCTGAAATCTATTAAGTCCGATTTAATTAGGTATATTATTATTACGCTTAGGCATAGTGATACAAATAACTAGTTGCTAGAACTCAATATACATATGCTTAAGAGTAAAGCAATAGCATAAGTACAGAATGTAGTATTAATTAGGGCGTCCAGCTGTAGAAACTCTGCCAGATCAGACTGGAGCCTGGTGCAGCCATCTGGTTCACCAGACCTCAGTCAAATCGTCTAACCCATGCTAGCGAGGAAAGCGAACGTTAAACGATGATGAGGACGATGATGACTGACAAAGGAATAAGAGTTAAATGCTCATCTTCATTAGCTTACAGCTGTTTTGACTATTAATGTCTCTGAAGAAACTATAGGATGTCGCACAAGTGCTCAGTTTCGTGTGCAATGCTTCTTGTAGCAGAAACGGCATTAGGCTAATTACATAACACACGCTTTTCTGTCATTCATTACTTAACATACATGAATATATATAAATATATATACATACATACAAACATACATACATACATACATACATACATATATATATATATCAAAATACGCACACACAGACACATATATAGACACATATATATATATGTATATATACATACATACATACATACATATATATATATATATATATATATATATACATACATACTTACATACAAACATATATACATGCAAACACACACACGCACACAAACACTCTTATACATGTATATATATATACAACTGTGAAAAATAATGGCTCTGGAAATGCATGCAAGCAACTGAATTAGCTGATCCATTTTCTCCATGTGATCACTGGGTAAAGATATTGTAGGTATTGCTGCCAATATTGTTGAAGCATCACGTCATGCCGTTCTTGTACAAAAATCTATGGTTTAAAAATCATTAGAAAGGCCTCTGTCATTACAGATATGTTATACATACTTTAGGAGAATTATCTCCGATCTTTTTTCATATTCTTTGTTTTATATTTTTTTTTAGTTCATTTGATATTAGAAATTATAGAATTTATTCTTGTTGTTGCAGTGCATGAGAGATTCTTGGGAAAAGAAACTAGTCATAAAACCAATTATAGTGAAATTTCAATTTTCATAATAAAGAGGAAAAATAGCTATTTACATAGACATCAAACGCTATACAGGAAAAGACAGAGAAGTGGCTATTTACATAAACAGGAGCATTTATGTTAGTAAATTAAAGGGTTGCATTACCATTTTCACGCATTCCCTTTCAACATCCATCTGTGAGATAAAAACTTTCAATACTAACTTGGTAAATTAAGTTAATGTATGATGCCATGACAGAAGCCGTGATATCTCTAAATGCATTCATAATTCACCAGTGTTTTTTCTGTCTCTTTAGATATATAACAAGTCGATATATATCTTGTCTCTGTGCTGTGTTCTCATCATTTGCTCGATTCATTGTATTTCACACAAATAAACTAGACTACGAGCAAATGTGAGAAGAATATGTTCCACTGGTTTTTTTCCTTTTTCATTTCAATTATATAAAATCTATGACAGCAATCAGTAATTAGATATGGTTGATAGACTTCATTAGATGTATGTACTAACAGGGGAAAAAAAATGTTACTTTCTTCATTTACTATTTATTTTGAGTTTCTACCGGAATCCTTTTATCATCTGTCGGTAGATAATATAAAATAAACAAATGAATTGTTTACTTAGTTTGTCTTATTTTGGTGTTGTTTCAAAGAATCGCTGAAATGAATTGAATCATATCTGAATCTAGTATGAAAATTAGGAATTATGTTTACCATTTGATATCTTCAATGTGAAAGTCTAATGTTTTCAGACATTTGATCATTTTTTTATAAATTTTATTTTGTACCACATTCCCAAATTCTTCCTACCTAATACTTTTATAAATATTTGAGGTCTAATACTATTTTGCTAAACTAAAATAAACAAAGTAACAAATAAACAAAACGGTATCATTAAATACAAAATTAGATAAACATGTGAAAATGTAATAATCACTAAGAATATTAACAAATACCCTAATGGTATTTGAATTTCTATTCTGCTATTTTTTAAGAAAGAAAATCCAGCTGATTTGAAAATGATTACAAAATTAAATAAATAAACAAATAAATGAAAGTAAGAAAAACAGAAAGAAATGAAAGAAGAAAGAAGTAAAAAAATATAATCAGCATCTCTTCAGAGACATTGACACCTGTTTAACTAAAAAAGAAAATGGCGTATCATGTTATCAATGTTGGGTTTCTTCCAAATTATTTGCTGCAGGTTTTAGTTTTTGAAGGAATCTGAAATTGATAAATTTTCTTTTCTTTTTTTTTTTTTTATTTAATTATTTTTTTTTTCTTCTTTTGTTAGAGGGAAGTGAGTTTGTTTCTCCAGCTGAAGCTGAAAATTTTAGTCAATTGCTGCAACGGAGATGAACTCCGGAATATAATAATATTATGAAAAAGTTAATTGGGATTAAAATTGAAAAGTTTGAAGTAAATTTGCCAAACAGTAGTACACACATCATATTTCATGATGTAATGTGAACATCATTACATACACACACACAAACTTGTGTAATTGTGTGTGTGTGTGTATACAGATACTTATACACACATGCTTTAGAAATAGTATAAAATCAAAATAATGATGCATATAACATTTATGCTATATATACAAAAACACAACAGCATTAGATTAAATATTTTATCTCAGAGAAACTTTTTTAAGAAACTTTTTTGTCAAAAACACAGAGCTCACATAAAGTATCAGTAGATCATCAGATACACGTGTTTCAACCAGATTTCACTTCAGTGAAGAACACTCTGTGCTAAATTCGAATCTTCATTCACACATATATATATATGTGTGTGTTTGTGGGTCTGTGTTTGTTCCCCAAACATCGCTTGACAACCGATGCTGGTGTGTTTACATCCCTGTAACTTAGTGGTTCGGCAAAATATATGGATAGAATAAGTACTAGGCTTACAAAGAATAAATCCTGGGGTCGATTTGCTTGACTAAAGGCAGTGCTCCAGCATGGCTGCAGTCAAATGACTGAAACAAATAAAAGAGTAAAAGAGAGTATATATATATATATATATATATATAGATAGATAGATAGATAGATAGATAGATAGATAGATAGATAGATAGATAGATAGATAGATAGATTGATATAGATAGATAGATAGATAGATAGATAGATAGATAGATAGATAGATAGATAGATATACATACATATATATGTGTGTGTGTGTGGATATTTATATATATATAAATATGTATACGCACACTCATATATACATATACATATATATATGGCTGTAGCATTTTCCTTTACACTCAGCCGGGGAAAAGGAATATTAAGTTTGACCAAATATCCAGTCATTGTCAAGTAAGCATAGAGGCAATAACAAGTCAGGCATGAAATGGGAGACATCCAACAATGGACCTCTCCCTTTCCCTCTCTCCCTCACTCCCTCTCTATCTCTCTCTCTTTCCCTCTCTCTCTCTCTCTCACCTCTCTTCATGTGCTATACCTTGACATTAGCAATCAGGTGCCTACATGTTCCCTTGTCATACACACAACTTAGCACTTATTGACCCAGTCTTTGAAAAGCCATCATGTAAAACCATTGAGTATTATTTATTCTCTTTCTTCCTTGGATTCTTCTTCCTTTCAGCCTTCCTGATTGTCACAGAGTCTTTTCTTTCCCATATCATGTCCACTGAACCAAACCAGTTGCCTCCTTATACAGTTAAGGAACTTTCTGGTGGTCTTTGCTTGTCTCAGGGTCTTAATGTTTGTTACTTTCTCACTCTCTCTGTATAAGACATGATCAGCATTCTTCCAAAGAACCACATCCTTGCAGCATTGATGAGTTTTTGCACTTGTTTGTTGATGACCCCCCCAAATCACAAACTATATGTAAGGATATGTTTGATGTAAACTTTTTGGAGACTTTGTCTCATTCTTATTGATAACCATTTATTTGATAAAATATGTTCGACCTCACCAAAACCAGTCTTGGCCTGTCCAGTAATCCTTGATTTATTCGCTTTGATGTTTTCCACATCTACGTGGAGGTCCTGAAAAGTTCTTGGCTTTTGGGTACAAGAAAATACAGAAGAATCAATTATAATTTTATTCATCATATTCCATTCTGAGATTCATGCACATATTGCAGCAGTCCAAACCATGCCAGTATGGACAACGGATGCTAAATGATGATGATGATGATGATGATGATGATATTTTCGGAAACCTCACATCAAGCAAATGTGGTGAATCTGAAACTAGACTGATTTGAAAAGGTTAAGTATGTTATGATAAGTATTCACCCAGGAGATACATGTACGTATACTTTATGATACATGACATTAGCACTTTGTAGATAGTGGCTCTTCTTTCTAATTCCCAGCTTACTATCTATAGTTACCCAAGAATTTTAAGGTAGCTTATAATACCTAGCATACAATTTAAGGTTTATGGATTTCTTTTACTGAATAACATTACTGTCTTTCACTGGGATAACTCGGATGTCACTTTTCATTTGGTAATATTGACACTTGAATGCAATTTTGTGGTCCCATATAAATGCTTTCGGTATCATCCAAGAATGTTATAGATGCTTTCTCTGTCTTTCTCTCTTGTCTCCTTGCTCACTCTCTCTCTCCCCACTCTCTCTCTCTCTCTCTCTCTCTCTCTCTCTCTCTCTCTTTTTTTCTCACTCTCTAAAAATGTGTAAGAATAATTCTAAATAGTCATTGTGTAATTGCCACAGAAACACATGTGAAGATGCTCTTAGTAAATCATTTCATACTTTATTCTTAGACCCATGCCAGGTTCCTTAACTACTCTGTCTATGATGTAGCGCATCAGATGGAGGTTGTCATGGATGCTCCAGCCCGGCATGGTGCACGTTTGTGCGTTGTCGACCAGTTTCTCGATGACAAGCACCAACCTCTTGGCTAACACCTTTGTCAAAATGTTCAGGTCTGCATTGAACAGAGTGATTGGTCTAAAGTTATCTATAATGTTCCCCTTGTTTGGATCTTTCTTCAGCAGCGTTACGGCTCCTCGACTCACAAAACTGGGTATGCTCCCGTTTTGCTGCCAGTTGCAGTATACCGCTGCCAAGACGTCTCCAAACAAGTCTGGCATACAATTGTAAAACTCGTAGGGCAGACCATAGGTAGGTAGATAGATAGATAGATAGATAGATAGATAGATAGATAGATAGATAGATAGATAGATAGATAGGTAGGTAGGTAGGTAGGTAGGAAGGTAGGTAGGTAGGTAGATAGATAGATAGATAGATAGATAGATAGATAGATAGATAGATAGATAGATAATTACATGCATATAAGAAAAGCACGTGCCAAGAAAGTAAAAAGCAGTAGCTCAGACTGGTGCTTCTTCCAATGCAGTTGGTAGTACATGTGAGACAGCGACTCCCATGTGGGGCTGTACAGAGTTGACACAACTTCTCCATGTGAAGATCCATTACTCAATATATTCCCCCCCTCTCAGATTCAAACATTTACTGCAGCTGTCCTTCTGTTTATCTAAGCCCTGTAAAAGAACTCAGACATTTGGGTCTCCAACCAGGCTTTTTCTGAGACCCTCAAAGCCATGAACTTTTTAGTACCCACACATTTGTGTGTGAGTGTGTGTGCATGTGCATGTGTGTGTGTGTGCGTGTGTGTGTGTGTGTGTGGTGTGTGTGTGTGTATGTGTGAGTGTAAGTGTGAGTGTGTTTCTGTTCCCTTGTCTTGACATTACATGGTAGATGTAAATGAGTGTCACTGTCATACAAGCAGTGTCATTCATTTCCAATGTTCTGAAAAAAAACATGTTTAGCCAGAGAAAAATACTCACTTCTTGAAAACAGATGAAGGTTAGTGACAGGGAGGGCTTCCTGCTGAAGAAAATCTGCCTTGATATATTCCATCAAATCCATGCAAGCATGGAATAGTGGATGCTAAATCAATGATGAAGATCAATGATGATGATACTGCTGTTACTGCTACTGATGATGATTATGATGATGATGATGATGAAGATGAAGATGATATGAAATTGGTGTTATTGTTGAAGTTGTGTTCCTCTATGTTCTTCAACTTAGCGGTCTAACAATGAGAGTTTCATGAAATAATTACCAGATAGAGATAAGTATCGAAATCAATATGATGGACTAAGATCCTTTAAAGTGGTGCTTCTTCTATGACAACAGCCTAATCACCGAAATCTGTGAAAGATGACAATAGTAGATGCATATATATAATATGTATGTATGTTTACATATACATGTATATATAGACATATACACATACATATATATCTACATAAATATACATATATTCATTTATGTACACATATATATATATATATATATATATATATATATATATATACATATATATATACATATATATATATACATATATTATATTATATATATATATATAATATATAATATATAATAATATATATATGTACATATATAATATATGTATATATATATATATATATACATATGTACATAAGCATATATGTATGTATACACACACATTATTCTAATTTTTCAATTTTCCTTAAGTGAAACATGCAAGAGTTTTCCTATTTTTGAAAAATTTTCATTAAGAGACAAATAATGGTGATGGTGATGGTGATGATCATGATCATCAGCATCATTATCATCATCATCATAGTAATAATAATAATAATTATGATGGTGATGATGATGATGATGATGATGATGATGATAATAATAATTGTAATAATAGTAATAATAGCAACAACAACAACAATGACAATAATACTCCGTGAGAATATTATTTGAAATCATTGCCAATCATTTTCTATACAACAATAAATGCAATAAATGGTCTGGGAATAACAGGGTATATATGCTTGAAAAGAAAAAACCAAAAAAAAAACCAAAAAAAAAACAAACAAAAACAAAGCAAAATTTTGGGATATCTATCAAATCTAATTCTTCTGCTTCAAGTCTAAATGTAAAACGGCTACATCATGTGGTATTTGTCATCCAATATTTCACAGAGAAGTGAACAGGAACAAACACATGCAAATTACATTTATATGTATACCACATCTATTTCTGTATTTATCAATGTACGCATCTCTGTCCTTGTCCCTACACCCACTTCCATCCCATGCATATGTCTCTCTCTCTCTTAACATCCATCTACACACACACACACACACACAAACATAAACATATATATATATACATATATATACATACATACATATATATATTTATAGATATATATATATATATATACACATATATATATATACATACATATACATACATATATATGGCGACAGACACACAGGCACACACATGCATATATATATATATATATATATATATATATATATATATACACATGTACGTATATGTATATCTTTATATGTAGTATACACATCATATTTGCATATTCACATGAACATATACATATATATGTGCATACTTGAACAGATACACACACACACACACACATATATATATATATAAATATATATATATATACATACATATATACATATACATGTGTGTGTGTATGTATATATATATATATATATTTGCTTTTAATTTTGCTTAGAGCTATGCACATAAAATTGTAGTATTCCAGTATTCTATCTGGTAACATATGAAAGCTGTTATCTAAGATAGAATCTTCTCAATTTTAGAAACACATTTAGAATTGCATTTATCCCAGTCTATATCAATATCATGTATATTGTATCATGGCAGAAATATTAATTTCCTTCTTAATCAATTTGCAAAAAAAAAGAAGACTGTCATGGAAAATATTTAAGGATTTAATTATGAAAGAGGAATTTTGTCATCTGTCACTTATCGTAATCTGAAACTTAGTATGCTGTTGATTTCGTTTCACATTAAACTGAATGTTTGCAATTGAAAGTCTTTCTATTCAATATCATGCCTGATTTAAATTTTAAAATCAGTAGACTAATTCAAAAATATTTCCTCTAACACACAAAAACAAACAAAAGATAATAGTAATAAATAAATAAATAATTAAATAACACTTTCAAAGCATGTATTTAATTAAATTTTCCTAGTTCTCGTTACTAGTATACTGGTGTTTGTGTCATTATAAATCTTCTTTAATTCTGTAATGGAGATTCTCAAAAAATCTTAGCATATCTTATTCAGCCAAATGCTAGTCTTCATGTGAATACACAAAAGTACAAATTAACACTTCATTGTAGTAAAGCCAGATCAAATCTACATCAATCTCATCTAGTTAAATCCTCTAACGTTGCAGAATCAATCAGTGGTGTAAATACAAAAATCAGTCTTATCAAAGTCTTCCATTACCAGTGACAGCTAATTTAAACATTCCTACCAAACCATTCTACATACCATGTGTTATCATACATTACTGTGTAAACTTGGACATTAAGATATGTCTTCTTCTCATAGCAAATTCCATTATATTATGCTGCACTCTACTGTATGTAATATTACAGCAGACCAAATAAATCTATTACTTCATTTGCTACACATTATTACACAATATATGGGAGTTTTTCTAAGTGGTTGTGCAGCTTGGAAGAAATAGCAGCTGAGTTCATCCTCAGATCCTACCTTAACATCTGTGAAAAGGAGAACACATTGCATTAAGTGGTCTTTACACTTACGCATGCCATCATCATCATCACCATCACCATCATCATCATCATCACCATCGTCATCGTCATCGTCATCACCGTCATCGTCATCATCATCATCATCATCACCATCACCATCATCATCATCATCATCATCATCATCATCATCATCATCACCATCATCATCATCATCATCATCATCATCATCTTCATCATCATCATCATATCATCATCATCATCATCATTGTCGTCATCATCATCACCATCACCATCACCATCATCATCATCATCATCATCATCATCATCATCATCATCACTTGTGGTTATCATCATCAGTGGTGGTGGCAGCAGTGACGATGTCTTAGTCATCGTAGGCAGTGGCAGCATCCCCATCATTTAATGTCCATCATCCATACTGGCTTGGGTCGAGCAGTTTAATGATCCACTGACCTGGAGGAATGTGTTGAGTTCTAAAATCCTGTTTGCCTGGTTTCTATATCAGCTAATGTCAACCATTTTACAAGTGCATTGAGTGTTTTTTTTTTTTCATGACACAAGCACTAGTATAGTTACTAAGTGAGTTTCAAGACAAAGAAATCGACCCTTTAACTGAGCAGTGTTTCAGTAAAGAGGGCAATGGTGTTATGCCAGATGTTGATGTGCTAAAATGTAACAGAGAGACAAACAAAAGCACCTTGTCATTGAGAAGATACATGGTTACTCTGCATTGTGTAAGGATGGTTGACTAGAAAGAAGAAAATGATGGTGGCGAAGAGGAGTCAGAGCATGTGCTCGAGGCAGAAGAAGATGATTGTAAGAGAGAAGGTGAACAAGGAATTTGAAAGAGTGCCAACACTACACCTGATTTCCTCCCTTCCATACACACACAAGCATGTATCTGACTCATACATTGTTCGCTTTCCATACATTTGTACATTACTGCATATACTTTATATGCACTTTCTGACAAGTTGTGGTGCACCTGAGCACTATATACAATAATTCATTAGTATTATTATTATTATTTATAAGTTCATCAGAGTTTGAAAGGAGAGTGACAGATTGTTAAAAATGGTGTAGAAGTGAATGCAGTGAATGGAACAAGGGTGCAGATGTGGTCAATAGGAGAGTTGCAGTATAACAAACATGTAGATGGATTAGAAAACGTGGTGATGATGTGCTGGGTAAGGAAGTGGAGGGACTGGAAAGAGATATGCACAGGGACAGAGATGGATGTTAGAAATATGCAGGGATAGCTGTTGTGAGTGGTGGGGGAATGTGCATGGTTGTATGCATGTATGAGAAGAGTTGTCTGCCAGTTAAATGTGACTATACTTCTGCACCCCTATGTGCATGCCTCTTTACTCTTTACTCTTTTACTCTTTTACTTGTTTCAGTCATTTGACTGTGGCCATGCTGGAGCACCGCCTTTAGTCGAGCAAATCGACCCGGGACTTATTCTTTGTAAGCCAGTACTTATTCTATCGATCTCTTTTGCCGAACTGCTAAGTGACGGGGACGTAAACACACCACCAGCATCATTTGTCAAGCAATGCTAGGGGGACAAACACAGACACACAACACACACACAACATATATATATATATGTACATATATACGACAGGCTTCTTTCAGTTTCCGTCTACCAAATCCACTCACAAGGCATTGGTCGGCCCGGGGCTATAGCAGAAGATACTTGCCCAAGATGCCACGCAGTGGGACTGAACCCGGAACCATGTGGTTGGTTAGCAAGCTACTTACCACACAGCCACTCCTGCGCCTGGGTAAGATTTTTAAAGAAGACGGGAAGTCGTCCTTGCATACAGTTCTCCTCTCACCAGGCCACTGATGTTTATTAAAGACAAAGGTTACAGATTTGAGCCAATGCAGCTTGATGCCAATTTTGTTGCATACATTGCTGCTAGAATACAAAGCACTGGAGAAGATACTGTAAAGCATCTTGGATGTCTGTCTTAACAGTTCCACTAACCAACTATTCTGGATTGGTACATTTTTGTTAATCTTGAAAGGTTAAACAGCAAAGTTGATCTCAGCAATATTTGAACTCAGAATACAAAGTGTGAGAACAAATAACACAAGTTATTCTCTCCATCATACTTTAGCAATCATTCGGGGCAAATCCTAAATCTGAGGAAATCCTGATATCTTGATGTGCTGCCTACTTCTGAATCAAGAATGAATTATAGGGTTTTTTCCTTCCCTTTTCTCCACCACTCTTGGCAGTCTTACAGAAAATGTGATAGATGTTGCTCTGTCTCCTCTGATTAAGTAATAAAGATATATAAAAATGAGTACAATAAAGAACAAACATCCCACCGTTCTATGCAGTTGTTTTACTGTAAGCTAGCAATGCACGGTTCATTTCCTCCTGCTGGCATATTCTGGAGATGAAGGGAATCGTCCAAGATACACGATATGAAAAATGTCTTCAGCAATGAGAACGCTATGTGGTAATAAATCTGTTAAAAATAGAAGCTCAATATTTCTCAAATCACATCCTACTCTTTCAAAAAAGGAAAGTTCTAGAAAAGGGAGAGAAGAGGGTGACATTTAAAATGCTTTTAAGTGTAAAAACAGTTGGGCAGACCTTCTTATCACAAAAGACTTGTGATATGTTGCAAAAGGAAAAAAGCAGGAAATTGTAAAATATTTACCTTTATTATGAACATTGAGTCCACATGACTCCATTTGGATTTGGATTTTTTCAAACCAAAGATACCAAAATTACATGGGGACATAATGTGGAATCTCCTTTCTAAGAATGTCAAACAATCCAAGCATTGAGTAACTTTCTGGTTCACCAATTAATGGATCCACCTTGTTGTTTGGATGATTTCAGAAGTAATACTTCGACTGTGCAAGGTTCTATAAAAATGTAAAAATGATTGAAATAATGTAGGACCTAGCCAGAGAGATGAAGAGATTGTGGAACATTAAGATGACAATTACTCCTGTGGTAAATGGTGCACTTAATAGAATACTTAAACTACTAACAAAAGTCTCAATCTGAAGGATACTGGAATTGAGATAACCTCCAAGAAGATGCAATCCTGTATTCTGAAAATATCCTAAGAAAGACTATTGTGATTTGAGGAGACTTGTTTTCACCAAACCTCAAGACATTATCCCTGCTAAGTAATTTAGCTTATATTAATAATAATCCTTTCTACTATAGGCACAAAGCCTGAAATTTGGGGGGAGGGGGATAGCCGATTACATCAACCCCAGTGTTTCACTGGTGCTTAATCTATCGACCCCGAAAGGATGAAAGGCAAAGTCAACCTTGGCAGAATTTTAACTCAGAATGTAAAGATCGATGAAATGCTACTAAGCATTTTGCCCAGTGTGCTAACAATTCTGCTAGCTTGCCACCTAGCATATAATAACAACACCAACAATAGTAACACTAGTTTTCAATTTTTGCACAAGGCCAGAAATCTTAAGAGAAGGGGCTTAGTCGATAACATTGACCCCATTACTTGACTGGTACTTCATTTTATTGACCATGCAAAGATAAAGAGCGAAGCTGATCTTAGCATGATTGAAAGTCATAAAATAAAGAAGTAGAACAGATACTGCACAGCATTTTGTTATATTTCTCTGCTGCTCTAACAATTCTACATGTTCACCACCTCGATAATTATTTCTGATTTAGACATAAGACCAGCATTTTTAAAGTAATAGCCCATTAGACCCCAGTGTATGAGGATATAAGTTGGCCGTTTTGATGGATGGGACTTGCACTCAGAAATAAAGATCTGTAACAACTGCCACATGGCATTTTGTCAAATGCTCAACCAATTCTGCCTAATAATATTGGTTTCAAATTTTGTCACAAAGCCACAAATTTTGAGTAAGTGGTTAAGTTGATTAGATCAACTCCAGTGCCCAACTGGTACTCATTTTATCAACCCTGAAAAGATGAAAGGCAAAGCTGACCTTGGCAGAATTTGAACTCAGAACTTAAACACAGATGGAATACCACCAAGCATGCTAACTATTCTGCCAGCACGCTTTCTTATTCTGTCTAATAGTATTAATAATGATTTCAAATTTTGGCACAAGGCCAGCAGCTTTGGGGTGGGAGTAAGTTGATTGCATTGACCTCAGGGCTCATTTTGTACTTATTTTATTAACCCCGAAAGGCTGAAAAGCAAAGTCAGCCATGGCAGAATTTGAACTCAGATCTGGATGGATGGAATGCTGTCGAGCTTTTTGCCTAGCATGCTAACAATTCTGCCAGCCCACAGCCTTACTCTGTTTAATAATATTAATAACAAGATCACTCAGAGAGCACAAAACTCCACCAAGGCAACACCAATGTCCTCTCAACGATTATCCAGAGATGATTTTTAGAATGGGAATATATGAAATAAACTCGACTGCTCTCACAAATGAGGATACTAAAAATGAACTTGACTGCTCTAAAAAATTAAGCAGAAAAATCAGAAAAATAATCCAGAATCTTTGTCCAGTATCAGATCGATACCCAAATTTAATCAGTTTGTGCCAGCCATGAGGCCAAACATCTCTGGAAGTTTCATCCGAATCCATCCAGCAGTTCTTGAGATATCTTATCCACAGACAAACAAACAAACAAATACAAATGAAAACAATACCTCTGCCTCGTTAAGGCAGAAGTAATAATAAAATCATTTGTAATGGTAGTAAAGTTTAAAAATATTGATAGGAAATCAGAATTGCCTGATGGAGGACATGGACCACTGAGAGTTCCCATCTATTATACGCATGTTGACATTAAGTTTACTTACTTTGGAGGTTTCTTTCTCCGCATGTTTTGGCATTTTACAAATATCATAGACACAGGCATGGCTGCGTGGTTAAGAAACTTGCTCTGCAACGACATGCTTTCTGGTTTAGACCCACAACACAGCACCTTGGACAGGTGCCTTCTATAATATAGTCACAGCATGGCCAATACTTTGTGAGTAAATGTCATAAACAGAAACTGTAAGGAAGCCTGTTGCACACATGCATACACACACACACATATTAGTTTGCATGTGTGTGTGTGTGTGTGTGTGTTTTTGTGTGTGTGTGTGTGTGTGAGAGAGAGAGAGAGAGAGAAAGACCTGTACTGGTTTATATATCCCACTTTGTGAGTAAATGTCATAAACAGAAACTGTAAGGAAGCCTGTTGCACACATATTAGTTTGCATGTGTGTGTGTGTGTGTGTGTGTGTGTGTGAGAGAGAGAGAGAGAGAGACCAGTACTGGTTTATATATCCCATTGTAACTTTGCAGTTCAGCAAAAGACACCAATAAAATATGTACCAAATCTTAAAATGAGAACTGGGATTGATTTGTTTAGCTAAACCCTTCAAGGTGGTGCCTCAGCATTGCCCTGATCCAATGACTGAAACACGTAAAAGATTAAAGATAAATTATATACTTGCTTTTAATCTTGCTTTAATGCTACTGGAATTTCAAAAATAGTGAGACAATATAGAAATCAAAGTGTTTATTAATTTTAAACTGGGAAGAGTTAAGTTATTGATTCATAAGTATATTGTGTCTTCCAAGTTATTTATTGACTACTTACAGAAATGGTATTAAGCTTGTGTGGCTCATATTGTTTTGTTTTTTTGTTTTTGTTTTTGGTTTTGTTTTCATTTTGATAACGAACTATGATTTCAAAAACTAAAAAATTACAAAATTGGTATCAATTTGTTTAAACTGCTAATAAATTTGGAATATTTTAACAAATTTAAAGCAAAACCTGTTAGCTAATTAACTAAACCTATTAAAGCAAACCTTATGAATATTTATATGCATCCGCAAAAAAATTAAAAGAATGAGATTGGGAATTTTGAAGCAAATATCTTCAGAACTGTTCCAAGTTGGGTTGGTTAAATCTTATATGCCATTAGATTAATGACAACTTTCAAGCTGTCATATATTTTTGAGGAAATAATTCATATTTATTATCACTGCTTTAGATTTATTTCAAAGACAGAATTAACAAAAAATAAATAAATGCCATTAATTCTAACCAATACTCTTGGACCAATTAAGAATAGGAATATGTACCAGGAATCAATATCGTTTAAGAGGATAGAGCAATTTTCATTTATATCTTTCAATTTGCTATCCAACAAAGCTGTTGTATAATGGTGTGATGATGTAGATATCCTTTTTATCATCTTACTAATCTCATGAGTTTTTCTTGTCACCAACAGAAATCCAAAAATTATTTGAAAGCCATATCAAGGAACAACACAAATCTTTAAAAAATAAAATACAAAAGTAAACGTAAAAAAAATATGGTCTTTTATTTATTTCATGGTGATGATAATCAATAAACTTCATGCAAAATATTGATCTTTCATACTGAGAAATATATCAGCAAACACTGGACAATAATACAGATTACAAGAAAGATATCCAAACAGATAACTTGGGGACTTTGCATCCCAATATTCCTCATTTTTGTCTATATATGTTTATTGATTATAATGGCATAAAAAAAAGAGGGAAGAAGGAAAGAGAGAGACTGTAGCAGCATATATTTTAGGAATAAGTTATTGTTAAAACCAACAAATTACCTCTTTTCAACAGGAATAAGAAAATTTTTTTAGGAATTGTTTTATTTATTTATTGTCAGAACTATCTAACAAACATCTGCTTCTAAATATATATATATATATATATAAATATATACGCACATATATATATATATATATATATATGCATATATACATGTGTATATGTATATAAATATTTATATATATATATATATATATATATACATATATATATACATATATATATATATATATATATACATACATATATATGTGCGTGTGTGTGTATAGATATATAGATATATAAATATATGTGCATATACACACACACTCACACGCACATACATATATGTGTCTATATACATACATACATACTTACATATATACATATATATATATATTATATATATATATATATATATATATATATATATACAGACATATATATATATGTATATATAGATGTAGATATAGATATAGATATGCAGATATATATGTATATATATAGATGTAGATATATATATAGATATGCAGATATATGTATGTATATATATATATATATATATAATATATATATATAATATATATATATAAATATATATATATTATATATAATATATATATATACATATATATACATATATATATATATAATATATATATATATATATATATATATATATTATATATATATATATATATATATATATATGTATGTATATATGACTCACATACACACACATATATATACACACATGCACACACACACACACATGTGCATACACATACTTATATAAACATATATACATACATATTTAAAGATTCTTTTTTTCTTTCTTTCCTCAGATATCAATAAGCTAGCGAATGGATTTTCATAAATACATACAAAGATGTGTTGGCTGTATGTTTATAGAATTGTAAATGAATCTTCCCTTAAGCAGTATTCAAGTACATTAAACTCAGTTGGCAACTGCATTTCTGTTTCCCTTCCTTGGGAACCTTAACAAGCCTGTCATTGGCTGCAGCAGACATTACATACACAAATTCAATACAGACCAAGAAATATTATACAGCTGTCACACAACAGCAGTAGTGAGTGTGAAACTCAATGCACGGATACAGATTTCTTGTAATGACACTCTCATATGGAATTGGTAGTAACGCTGTAAGTATATACTTTTCTTCTTTTTTTTTGTCATCCCAAATCTTAAAATTTACCTGTAGTTCTTGTTTTCTAATTTAAGATTACGGAAGAAAATTATAAAATTGTTTAATACACTTTCATTACAGAAAAACAAACTGTGTAAAAAGTAAACAACAAAATATAAAAGAAAAATATAAAACTAAAGCAAAAGTAATCAAATATATTAAATATATACACACATGTATATACACACATACACATACATACCTATACAAGTATATATATTTATGAAATGAAGATGTATATAGAACCCCACTGTCTGGAGGTACTTTTAGTTAATTTTTGTTTAATAAGGATTCAGACAGTTTATGAAATGTTGTTGCCTATTATTATTGTTGTTGTTGTTGTTGTTGTTGTAGTTTTCATCATCATCATCATCATCATCATCATCATCATCATCATCATTATCGTTATTATTATCATTGCCATTATTATTATTATTATTTAGTTCCTATGTTAGTTTTTTTCTTTTGTATATATTTTCGTTTTGTATATATGTTATTGCAATATATAATTTATTTCCTGTAATAATAATAATAATAATAATAATAATAATAATATCGATACTAGTCGTAATAATAACAGTAAGGAAAAAATACTAACAACAACAACAACAACATATCAGTTACAGGTGTTATGAATAATTAGCCAAAATGAAGATTTAAAACAAAAACAAACAAAAAAAAAACTCATGAAAATAATTATATCGAAAAAAATAAACAACAAATTAATAAACAAAATAAACTTATTAAAGAATTTTGATTAAATATGAATAAACAAACAAGTTAGGTCCTCCGAATATTTTATTTCTTCACTTTTCATTAATGAATTTATCAATCTATTCCACATGTTTAACTTTGATGGAATGGGTCAGGGTGGGGTGGGGGTGGGGGGTTAGTGGTGTATCTTTGTGCTGGTCTCCATATGATGGTGGTGGTGGTGATGGTTGTGCTTGGTGGAGGAATCAAGGCGGCAGGGTGTATAAATGATAAGTTCACAGGTGGTATGTTTTATTATTATTATTATTATTTTTTTTTTCCTGTTATTTCCATCAAAGATTTAGCCTAACTGTTGTTGACCATAATTTTCTAGTTGTTAATAGACTTGCTTTGGCTCTTACTACTACTACTACTACTACTACTACTACTACTACCACCACTACTACTTACTACTACTCATTGAGTTTTGTTACAGTTTTATCTGTAGTTATTATGGTTTGTTTTATCTGCTTTCATTTGTCTGAGGAATTTTTTGTTTACTTTTGTTGTTGTTATTAACTCTGTTATTGTTGTGACTGATGCTGGCACTATTCATTACCATGATACATGACATGATGTTGCTATTGATGCTGCTACTGCTTATTGCTACTATTGTTTAGCCACAGGTATCCCTGACCAAGGGGACATACCTAAGGTCCAAAGGCATATTCTGACCAACCCAAGTTATTTTCAGATGCAGTGTATATAGAACTATGTTACTGAATGGCTTTCAATTTTTTTAAAATTGATGACTGATTTCTTTCTTTTTTTTTTATTTTTGAGAGAGATTTTCTGGTTATTTCTCCCAATTTGAATGACTATGTAAAAGCCTCTCTTATTAGCTTCATGATCATTATGATGATGTTGGTAGATAATTTTTCTATTACCTAAAACATACAAACAGATACATACACACGGGGTAAAAGGTGACTGTCACCTTCTGTAAAAGTCTTTAACACACTGTTTTCTCCTTATGACATGTTGATTTTATATATATATATGAATATACAGTCACAAAATAGCAATATATGAAAATGTGTATGTTTGTGTGTGTGTGTACATACATTAAAAATAAATAAATACATACATACATACATACATACATACATACACACACACACACACATATATATATATATATATATTTAAAGACTCCGCCGGTTACGACGACGAGGGTCCCAGCTGATACGATCAACGGAACAGCTTGCTCGTGAAATTAACGTGCAAATGGCTGAGCATTCCACAGACACGTGTACCCTTAACGTAGTTCTCGGGGATAATCAGCGTGACACAGAGAGTGACAAGGCTGACCCTTTGAAATACAAGTACAACTCATTTTTGCCAGCTGAGTGGACTGGAGCAACGTGAAACAAAGTGTCTTGCTCAAGGACACAACGCGTTGCCGGGAATCGAACTCACAACCTTACGATCATGAGCCGAATGCCCTAACCACTAAGCCACGCGCCCTCACTATATATATATATATATTGTATGGTTGCACTGTTGAATAAGGTTATAGTTATATGGTTTGCAGCTGTGATTTTATTATTGTACCTAGTAGATATATGTCTATCTCCTGGGTTTTGATGAATACATATATATATATATATATATAAGCCTTGTGAGTGGATTTGGCAGATGGAAACTGAAAGAAGCCTGTCATATATATATTATATGTATATATTTATGTGTGTGTCTTTGTATCTGCATGTTCCCTCACCCTTGCTTGACAACTAATGCTGGTATGTTTACATACCTGTAACTTAATGGTTGGCAAAAGAGACTGATAGCCTAAGTACTAGACTTACAAAAAATAAGTCCTAGAGTCAAATGCTTCTACAAAATACCCTTTAAGGTGGTGCTCCAGCATGGCAGCAATCAAAATGACTGAAACAAGTAAAAGAATAAAAGAATATAAATATGTGTGTGTGTGCGTATGAGTATAAACTGGTTGGTGTTAAGAAGGGCATCCAGCCATAAAATCCATGCCAGCATGGAAAATGGACATTTAAGAATGATGATGTTGATGATGATGATGATGATGATGATGATGATGATGATGATGATGGTGATGATAATGATGATGATATGAAGATTATGATGATGATGATGATATGATGATGATGATCAGTATACATACATACATATATATATATATATATACATTTATGAATGCGTGTTGCAAGATTCCTGATGTGAAACTGTATTGAAACAGATATTGTTGTACAGGTCATTCTTTTTTTTTTATTTGCCAATAAACACACACACACCATATATTCCTTCTTTAATCGTTTATTACTGTTCTTATTCTAATTCATGTCCATTGTCTGGAAATCTTTCGTCACACATCTGTGACCTCTTAAGCAACACTGTCTATTCTCGTGTGTGCTCTTGCTCCTCTAAGTCTATTCTGTTCTTCTAAACAGAATGGACTAAGAGGAGTAGGAGCACACACGAGGACAGAAAGTGTTGCTTAAGAGGTCACAGATCTGTGACGAAAGATTTCTGGACAATGGACATTAGTTAGAATAAGAACAGTAATAAATCAATGCAGAATGAATATATGGTGTGTGTGTTTATTTGGCAAAAAGAAAAAAAAGAAAAATGGCCATCCTGAAATACAACAATATCTGTTTCAACACAGTTTCACATCAGGAATCGTGCAACACAAACTGATAAACGTACTAACACACACACACACATAGATATAGAAGGGCCCAGGAACAAGAAGGTGCAGGGATGCACTTGCACACCTAAAATTTTTTTTTTAGTGCAAAATTCAATATTGTACCACATACTTACATTTCCCAGGCTTACAAAATAAAAACAAAGAACTAAGATAAATAAAACAAAAACACTCTCAAAATCCATAGAATGATATATTACTGAACTAAAGCATCCTCAACATTCAAAAATTAAATTATATAAATATGAGACAAAAATATAACAACAACAAAACAACAACAACCACAGTCACTCCTCAATGCTAGCACAATTTATGAACCATTAATACTAAACTCTACAGTAAAGAGCCCTTTACAATTTACCTGTCAACTTCTTTATTTCCTTGAAATACCACCAGTGACCCATCATCATCATTGTCATCATGTTCTATTGCTACTATCCTTACCACAACTAAACAATAGCTGGAAGTCACTCTTCAATACTAAAACAATTGATGACCAACTAAACAACAAAGTCTCTTGCTCTTCTCCACAGTCAGACCACTCAAATGTTTCTCAGAATAACACAAGAAATCCATCATCGCCCTTGTCATCCTATTCTACTGCTACTACCTATTTCTTTATTACCCACAAGGGGCTAAACATAGAGGGGGACAAACATAGGTATTAAGTCGATTACATTGACCCCCAGTGTGTAACTGGTACTTAATTTATCGACCCCGAAAGGATGAAAGGCAAAGTCGACCTCGGCGGAATTTGAACTCACAACGTTACGGCAGCCGAAATACCGCTAAGCATTTCGCCCGACGTGCTAACGATTCTGCCAGCTCGCCACTACCATTGCCTCTCTACTACTCCTCCAAATAGTGAAGAACCACTCCTTTCTTCCTCACCCCACTGTCCATTTCAATCTGAATGTATACCTGACAGCTCCATGATTAACCTGCAACTGTAAATAAAGTAAAATTATGAACACACAAAACCCCAAAATATGCCACTATTCTCAATGCAAGAGTTTATGCATACGCAGTGACGGCTGCAGCTTCACCCATTTACCTGGGACAAGATGCATAATTCATTCAAGCAATATTAGCCAATGCCAAACCACACAATTTATAACAACAACACCACTACTTCATATTAAATCACGATTAATAACTTCTACACATGTAGCCCTGAATCCTAAAATCTGTTGCTATTCCCAACACAAAAGATTATATCTGATGTGTGATTGTCCCTTCACTCATCTTCCAAGGACTCGATGCACTAGTAAAAGCATGACACCAAACCACCACCACCAAATCCACAGTAGAAACATCCCTTACAGTGGCAGTGTTAGTCCAGGCTGTCATCAAAGCCCAAAAGTCACTGAGATATCTATTCGGTACAATAATAAAATCACAGCTGCAAACCATATAACTATAACGATATTCAACAATGCAACCATACCAACTCCAGACAACAACCCTTCCCCAAACAAGGAAATTCTTTTTTAGCCATGGTGAATCTGGCAAAAGAAATTACGCACTCATGCAACACCAACCACTGTTATTACCCCAGTGCACAGCCACACCATTGTTGTCATTAACCCACAAACTCAATTCAATAATAATGCCAATGTACACAGTCTTTCACACTTCACAAATCGAACACAGTGTCATATCTTAGAGACCTTGCACAGTGAGAGAGAACTTATACAGTGAGAAAGGACAGCATTATGTGAAATGCACCTGACCCCAGACATATTGGATGTGGAAGTACATATGTCAGGTTATGCACTACAGAATATGGAAACAAGGAGAAATAGTAATCTTCATCCAAAAAAGCCTGGCAACAAATGTCCTCCTCTCCCACTCCAGTGCAATGTGTGATACACTAATAATGCATGTGATTGACCTCAATTTGATCATAAGCATTACCTACTGTTTTTCTGATGCAACTAACCATGGAGATCACTTTAAAGATGCTTTGCCACTCATAAGTCAAACCACAAACGCAGCAAGCCCACTGTACATTTAGCAGAGGACTTCAGTTTTTCTGGTCTCAGCTAACCTGAGGGTTATTCAACCTGGAATTAAACAACTGAAAAGGAGAGATATGAATACTCTTCTCGCTACCACTAAAAACTTCCTCATGCAACAAGTCATTATCCATCCAACTAGGGGAGATAACATACTTGATCTAATCTTTACCACTAATACAGACTTCATTCACGATGGTCAGATCATCGCCATAATTATTTCTGACCACAAAATTATACGGTTCAAAGAGGGCAACACACACAAATAGCATCAAACATGACACACACCCCATGAACTTGAATTTTAGGAAGGCCAAGTTGAAGGAAGTCCAAACTGAAATCCTTGAAACAAACTGGTCCCAGCATAATGGCAATCCTAATGTCAACAAGGGAATGAAGTTTCTCTATGATGCGTTAATCAGGATCTGTCGAAAGCATGTCCCATATAAACATGCCTAATTCTGTGTAATAGATGGATACTAATGTGTAACAGAACCAAACCAACAAAACAACTAAAAAAAAAAAACTCTCTCAACAGTTGAGATTGAGAAAAAGAAAAAGAACATTGAACTGAACTTAAAACTGTCTCATGAAAAAGAAACTTTGCTAAGAGAACAATGAGTAGTGTAAAATACAAAGTCTATTTTTAAGTTCTATTTCCACTTTGCTAAACAAAAATCACCTATGCATAACCAGATTGGCTCTCTAATGGATCAAAAGGGATCATATACTAATGACCCATCACAAATATGCACATTCTTAAGTTGACCTTATGACAGTGTCTTTTCCCAACCTAGAGTTAACAAATGATATAGGAGCCAAATGAATTCTTTGATCCCCAGAACTCAACTTACAGCTAATGACCTAGATTCAAACTTAGCATCAAGACCATGCTGCTAAAAATATACAAAAACAGCCTTGTGAAACCATTAAAAATACTATTTCAAAAGTTGCTAGATACCAACAAATTCCTAGAACTATTGAAAGACAGAATAGTAACACCTATACACAGAGGAAGGTAGCAGGGCTGAAGCTAAAAATTATAGACCTGCTTCTCTCACATCTCACACATCTAAAATTATCAGACACATTGTCTGAAATAGAATTGTTACATACCTTGTAGAAAACAACCTCGTTGATGACATACAGCATAGTTTTGGGACTGGATGAAGTTGCCTTTCACAATTAGTACAGTACCATAGCACTATTCTTAATAATCTCCTGAGAGAAAGGACATTCACTGTATATATTTTGATTTTGCTCATGGAATCATCTGTCATAAGTTAAGGAGTCTAAGAATCACAGGAACATTCAAAGAAAGGCTCTTTGACTTCCTACTTGGTAGGAGCCATTCTGATGCTGGAAATGGTTTTCTCTTTGCAAAGTCACCTGTAAAAAGTAGTATGTATCAGAGAACAATTCTAGGACTATAATTATTTATCATTGACCTATCACAAGTGCATACAGCCAAACTATCGAGTTACAGCAATAATGCAAGAATATCCATGAATATCCATGGCTATCCAAACTCCAGAAGATACTGATACACTCCGAGATGAGCTAAATCTCATTTATAAATGGGTGTATTAAAACAATATGAAATTTGATACATGAAAATTTCAGGTTCTTCATTACAGAGGGAATACACAGAAATCACAATATTTGACACCAGAATAATTTACAGTGCTAATAACATACAGGACTTAGGAGTAATCATGTCAAATTATACAACTTTCATCAGCCACATCACCAAACTGTCCTCTAAATATCATAGGATGGATTCTACAAATCTTCATGACAAGAGAACAAATAGTTAGGTTAACTCTATGGAAAGCCTGAGTTCTGAGCAGATTAGATTACTGCTCACAGCTTTGGTCTTCTAACTCATTCAGTCTCATAGAAGAAATTAAAGGGTTACAAATAATGTTTATCAGTAAAATACCTTATCTCCTGAGAATATTTGAAAGCTTTGTATCTCTACTATCTTGAATTCCGAAGAGAGGGATATACTATCACATGCGTATGGAAAATCCTGTTTCAAACTTCAGCATTAGAAAGAATTTTAATGATTGAGCTGTTAGATGCTGCCAGCTTCCAGATATACCACCTTCGAAATCATGAACAAAAACACTTTATTGTATGAGTTTGATATTTAGAGCTCCTCAACTGTTCAACTGCTTGCCTAAAGTAATCATCATCATCATCATCATTTAGCGTCCGTTTTCCATGCTAGCATGGGTTGGACGGTTCAACTGGGGTCTGTGAAGCCAGAAGGCTGCATCAGGCCCAGTCTGATCTGGCAGTGTTTCTACGGCTGGATGCCCTTCCTAACGCCAACCACTCCGTGAGTGTAGTGGGTGCTTTTTACGTGCCACCCGTACAGGTGCCAGATGGAGCTGGCAAACGGCCACGGATGGATGGTGCTTTTTACGTGCCACCGGCACGGATAAAAGGGACCTCTCCTGAAACATTAAACAAAAAAAGAAAAGAAAAAAAACAATTGACTAAGCACCTAACAATAATACCAGATTTGTCAGCCATTCTAGGATGCAATCAGGGAAGACCAGTTGCTACCGACTCAATCACAGACCAACTTCCAGCCATGAAGTGACAACAAAACTGAAAGAAAATAAACTAAAGTAGAGCTACACTATGGCTTCAGTCCTACAGCTGAAACCTACCAACTGCATGGTTTCAGGTTCAGTCCCACTGCACAGCACCTTGGGCAAGTGTCTTCTGCTATAGTCTTAGGTCAACCAAAGCTTCGACAGAGGATTTGGTAGATGCAAATAAAGCATGTGTGTGTGTGTGTCTGTGTGTGTGTGTCCGTGTGTGTGTGCATATATACACTGTTTTCAAATTATTAAAGATGTAGCATTTTACTCTTACTCTCTTACTCTTTTTACTCTTTTACTTGTTTCAGTCATTTGACTGTGGCCATGCTGGAGCACCACCTTTAGTCGAGCAAATCGACCCCGAGACTTATTCTTTGTAAGCCCAGTACTTATTCTATTGGTCTCTTTTGCCGAACCGCTAAGTGACGGGGACGTAAACATACAAGCAATGCTAGGGGGA
>NC_043010.1:5166296-5196296 GCF_006345805.1 Octopus sinensis | reverse complement strand
TCTACCAAATCCACTCACAAGGCATTGGTCGGCCCGGGGCTATAGCAGAAGACACTTGCTCAAGATGCCACGCAGTGGGACTGAACCCGGAACCATGTGGTTGGTTAGCAAGCTACTTACCACACAGCCACTCCTATATATATATATATATATATATAAAAATACATCATATATATATCACACACACATGTACTTTGTTATTAGTGATGGAAGAGGTATTAGTTCAGAGTAGCGTTCTGTATGTCTTACAGAATATATTGTAGAAAGCCACTACATAAGGTATTCATTTTGCAAAAGCAACTCTTGTAGACATACATATACAATAAGCATAGATCCAAAGTTTATATACATTTGTTATATATGAAGGTGTAAATGCATCACTTACATATACAGATATATATACACATATATAAATGCAATGGCATACTGATACATGCATACACACACACACATACGCACACGCACACTCACATATATACACGAGAGAGAGGGGAGTGAAAGTGAGTGAGATTGATAGACAGATAGAGAGGAGGAGATCAAGACGGGGGGGAGAGAGAGAGAGAGTGGGGGTGAGAGAGACACGTACACACATACATGTGTAGTCTTATGTAATTTATTTTAAAACATCAGCAAGTGCATATCAGACTTATGTTTGGATGAAGCCACATTTGCCAGTGCCTTTCATAATTATATTAAAATGTCATTTAGAATTACAATCTCTCATTGAACTTGCTAAGTTTTAAAGTTAACAACAAATCTAACTTACTTCAAGTTTCTGTTAAGGATTTTCTGGTATCTGAAGTTCACTGAAAAGTGAAGAGAGATTAAATTAAGGCATTCTTCTACTTCCTTTGTTCTCACAGTTACATTATATACAGGGCTGTAGTGCATAATTTTCCATTTCCTAGCTTTACACATTGGAATATCAGATGAATGCTGCTATTTTATTTTCTCTGAGAACCTAAAGTTCTAAAGAATTGCATAGCAGTAATGTGATTTTATCTGAAAATAAGGTTGATATGCACTTGCTCATGTAAGGAAACAAAGTTACATAAAATTATTTTGGGTTGTTGGAACTTTTATTTATATGGTATAAATTCTTGCAGGTTTTTTAAAAGCTGATTTTGTCTTTAAAATCAAAGTAATGTCTGAAATATTTAACTATAATAAGATTGTTATCTATTGTAATAAATATGCTTAAACAAATAACATTATTAGATCTTTCTAATTCATATTTAGTTCTTTTCCTCTCATATTTCACAGTTAGTTCATCATTTCTTTTTCAGACCCCTCCTTGTATTGAAGAAAATCTTTAATGCAAAAAGATCTTGGATAAAAATTCCTTTCATTTTATGCAATTGAATCCAATCATTTGACCTCAATGAATGAATCAAATGTTCTAATTTTTACCCCAGTTGGATTATCAAAAGAGTCCAAATGATTTCTTACAAACATAATTATACTAGTTTATGATTTGCTAATCCATATGATCATATTCGCAAAAGCCAATATTTCAAGAAAAGTTTTAGTGAAAGAAGAATAAAAATAAGCAATATCAAAAAGGGTAAATTTACAATACTGTTGGCAAGTGATGGAATTGAATTGTGTGAAACGTCAGGGTGTTCTCTCTATCCCCTTGGTTAATAAAAGATTACTGGCAAAAAGAGGAGGAATTTATAGAGACGATGGACTAAAAGTCTCACAAAATCTAATTTGATTTAAGCTTGATAGATTTAGGAAAGATCTAGTAGTTCTAACAGTAGATACTAGTCTTACTATTATTAATTTTCAGATATTACTTTGAATTAAGAAACAAACAAATACAACTTTTACCCAAACTTTATACAAATTATTCTACAAAAATATAAGTTTTAACCATAAGGCTAGCATTTTGTTCAATTTAATTCATTGTAAACAAAATTTTCAGTTGCAATTGGGTTGCTTGTTATGTATAACTGAGAAATTACTTATCTTGTTCCAAAATTCCGAGCTCTGAATTTAAGATTTAAACTGTCATCAACTTGTTAACACACCTCTAACTGTTTATTATCATTATAAAATGCCAAACAAATAATACCATAAGCTTCTAGAAATTGCTGAAAATTGTTGGATATCGCAGAAATATTTGTTGTTATCTGTTTCCTTTCTGATTTTCCATGTTTAACTCTTTATTATCACCCTTGCATACTATACACAGTTCTAATTTTATATTCTATTGACACTGTCACCACCATGCATTTTAAATTTTGCTCCTCATACATGAAATTTTTCCATACGCGAAATTTCTATGCCTATTTTAAAAATTGTAACAATATTTGTGTATAGTGTGAGCATAAGAACTAATATAGCAAACAAGTTTCTAAATCTAATCAACATTAATTTATCAACAAACTATCAACACCAAATAATCTTTAGTAGAAATTTGATTAAGGTTAGCAATGCTGCATGCAAAATCCGATTTCTGTGTGTATACTTTATACATCCTTACTCATTCCTGCTATATTCTCTCAATGTTTTCGACAGTGGATGAGAGGCAACAGAATTCCTGCATATTCTGCAATTCTCTTTACTCTTTTACTCTTTTACTTGTTTTAGTCATTTGACTGTGGCCATGCTGGAGCACCACCTTTAGTCAAGCAAATCGAAACCCAGGACATATTCTTTGTAAGCCTAGTACTCATTCTATCGGTTTCTTTTTGCCAAACTGCTAAGTTATGGGGACGTAAACACGCCAGCATCGGTTGTCAAAACGATGTTGGGGGCACAAACACAGACACAAACATACACATACACATACATATACATATATATACATATATACAATAGGCTTCTTTCAGTTTCCATCTACCTAATCCACTCACAAGGCTTTGGTCGGCCTGAGGCTATAGTAGAAGACACTTGTCCAAGGTGCCATGCAATGGGACTGAACCCGAAACCATGTGGTTGGTAAGCAAGCTACTTACCACACAGCCACTCCTACACCTAAAACTGGATATGAATGGCATACTGCCACATGCAGTGCCATAGTGGAGTGTCATAATTTGAAGTCTCCCCCAGCTTCCCAATTTGATCTACACTAGCATGACAGAGAAGCCAGGTCGTACCTGTAATGAACCCAATTCTTAGATATGGATGGGTGCATTCAACCGTGCACTAGGCAGCAGGAACAGCAACACCATTGATAGTGGAGGGATGCCTAACCTGGACAGATCAGTCGATAGTGTCAGTGAACATATATGTGAGGAGGTACATGAAGCAATGACAATTGAATACAATCTTCTGACCAATTCAAAACTGCAGTTTGTTGGGGAGAAAAATTCTTACTTAAGACAAAAAAGGGTAAAAACACTATTGTCAGCTCAGAGCACTGTCTGTCACACTGATAGATGAATATATACTAATATATATTTTAACAACCCTAGAGAGAGCCAATCAGTTAAATCAACCAGACTAGGATTAAAATTTAGGACATAAAGACTTTCATAAAATACCATAAAACACTCCACTATTTCTCCTCCTCTACAATTCTCAATAATCCAGTATCAATTACACATTTAGTTCCTGAGTGGATGCCATGCCAACTATACAACAAACAGCTAATATTAAACACATGTATTGCTTGTATTTGATGAATTATCAATTGGCCAGTCAATCAAATAACCAGCTGTATTTAAAGGATGAAACATATTTTTTGACAAAATAAAATATTTGAAATGTTGTGGGTTTTACATTTTTTTTTCTAATAAATTTGAAATAAATGGCACTTGAAATAATATTTTTATTTCACAAGTAACTCATTTGAAATATTGATTTCTTTGACAAATCCATTTGTTATTATTGTTTAGCATCAGCTCTACTCTGCTTAAGCTCATATATAATCAATACCTTTCCTCCCATGCCCATATCTCCTTATTTTCAGACATGATATATCTATCTAGTATTACACTATGTAATGTGTCCTTCCTTTTTAGGATATTCAAATACAAATTCTGGGGAATGTGGCTGCTCTTTCTAGCAGGTAGAGCAAATTATTAGAAGCTTCTCTCTTATATATATGTCTTTATATATAAAGGTAGTAAAAAAATCAGCATTGTCACCAAATGTATTAAGTTGGAGAATGGAAAAGTAGATTACAAAAACATTCTTGGATCAATAAATACTCATCATGCTAGAAAAAGCAGCTAAATTTTCTTCAAGCTATACATTACCTTGATAGAAGCACTCCGTCAGTTACGACGACGAGGGTTCCGGTTGATCCGAATCAACGGAACAGCCTGCTTGTGAAATTAACGTGTAAGTGGCTGAGCACTCCACAGACACGTGTACCCTTAACGTAGTTCTCGGGGATATTCAGCATGACACGGAGAGTGACAAGGCCGGCCCTTTGAAATACAGGTACAACAGAAACAGGAAGTAAGAGTGAGAGAAAGTTGTGGTGAAAGAGTACAGCAGGGATCACCACCATCCCCTGCTGGAGCCACGTGGAGCTTTAGGTGTTTTCGCTCAATAAACACTCACAACGCCCGGTCTGGGAATTGAAACCGCGATCCTATAACCGCGAGTCCGCTGCCCTAACCACTGGACCATTGCGCCTCCACTATACATTACCATCTTAAAAGAAAAAAACGTGACAATTTGTACAATAATTCTGAATCCCCTTTCATTCATTTTACATTCATTTTTTCATGTTAGCATGGGTTAGATGAATACATATTATTGAGACATTGTTTTATGTCTGGCTGTCTTTCATGTTGCTAACTCTTACTTTTTATCAAGTAATGAAATATTTATTCCGTATATCTTTGAAAGTGCAGAGCTGCTGGGCTACTTGCTGTTTGAGAAATGTCAACAAACAGTGTTGTCTATCACTTAGCTCAGTGCAGACTGTAAACAAAGAGAACATATATGTGCATACATGCATATATGTATATAAAGTTAATCCAAACAAGAAAGCACAAAAAAACACAACAACGCGAGGACGTGGAACAAATATAGTATTATTAGACACTCAGGAAAGAAGGAAAGAAGGAGGGTTTAACGTTTCGAGCGGAGCTCTTCGTTGGAAACATAGGAGAAGGAAAGATCCAGAGAGGGGAAGACAGAGGAAAAAAAATCGCCAATGGTACACACGGTATACATACATGCATACATACATACATGCCCACATACATACAAGCCAAAATACCACACACACACACACACATATACATTTATCTATGTCTGTATCTATATGTATATATATCGTGAAGGTGCGTGGCTTAGTGGTTTGGGCATTAGGCTCATGATCGTAAGGTCAGGAGTTCAATTCCCGGCGATGCATAGTGTCCTTGAGCAAGACACTTTATTTCATGTTGCTCCAGTCCACTCAGCTGGCAAAAATGAGTTGTACCTGTATTTCAAAGGGCCGGCCTTGTCACAGTTTGTGTCATGCTGAATATCCCTGAGAACTACGTTAGGGGTACATGTGTCTGTGGAGTGCTCAGCCACTTGCACGTTAATTTCACGAGCATCTATTGATTGTATCAGCTGGAACCTACATTGTCATAACTGATGGAGTGATCCTTTATATATATATATACCGGAGTAAACACATAAATGTGAAACAAGGTGGAAAAAAGAGTACTCAAATACCAGGGGTAGAGTAATATGCTTTAATTCAAAGCAGCAGAAAATTCAACAAAACCTGTTACTCTGAGTTTCATGTTCCCGTTCTTTGGACAGTTTTTTCTAGCAAAAACTGTCCAACGAACGGGAACGTGAAACTCAGAGTAACAGGTTTTGTTGAATTTTCTGCTGCTTTGAAATAAAGTATATATATGAATGGTTTTGCATAGTTTCTGGTGGCTTAATTCACTTGCAAATCTCTGGTTGGCTGGGGCTATTGTAGAAGACCATTCCCAGGGTACCTCCCAGTTGGACTGAACCCTAGACCAGGTGGTCCTCAACTACATAATAATCATGGTTGGAGCATTTTGATCATAGTTCTACTTGACCAGAATTTTTGTAGGACCAAGCAACGACAACAACAACAACAACATAAAACATTTAACTTTACATGTGTAAAGGCGCAGGAGTGGCTGTGTGGTAAGTAGCTTGTTTACCAACCACATGACTCCAGGTTTAGTCCCACTGCATGGCACCTTGGGAAAGTGTCTTCTATTATAGCCTCGGGTTGACCAAAGCCTTGTGAGTGGATTTGGTAGACGGAAACTGAGAGAAGCCTGTCGTATATATGTATATATATATATATATGCATGTGTGTGTTTGTGTATCTGTGTTTGTCCCCCTAGCATTGCTTGACAACCGATGCTGGTGTGTTTATGTCCCCGTTAGTTAGCGGTTCAGCAAAAGAGACTGATAGAATAAGTACTGGGCTTACAAAAGAATAAGTCCCGGGGTCGAGCTGCTCGATTAAAGGCGGTGCTCCAACATGGCCGCAGTCAAATGACTGAAACAAGTAAAAGAGAAAAGAGAAAGAGAAAAAGAGAACTTACTCCTTCTCAAGTTTTTATTTATTTATTTATTTATTTTTTTTATCTTTCTTTGTTATTTTCCTGTTTCCATGCAAGGCCTGCAATCATATATATTGCTGGACGTGATACTGAAGTGTCAAACTGTCTGTTATTGGACCTCAATCACTGTTAACCATGTCCCAAAAGCTCCTTTTGCCACATGGAAGTCAGTAATAGAAGGTGAAATTTTAATTTAGAATACAAAGTGCTAAAAAGAATACCATAAGGCAGTGGCTCTCAATTAAGGCCCATAAGACCTTTGGAGATCTATTTGGCCCTTGGGGGTTCATGTGACCATTAGTGGAGTCCATTTAAGATTTTGCTGTTAAAATTTATCTACAATAAACTGGTATAGTTCTATAGCACAACCTTCGAATGTCGGGTCTCACAGAGGCAATGACAAGAGACCGAGACCTTTGGATATATGCAGTGATTGAGAAAACTCAGCAAGTAAAGTGAAATCACAGCCAATCTGGATTGGTACACGTTTGTTAATCTCCGACCATTCTGCTCCATGTCAAACACACACTGTAAAGAAGACAAAATTGACATCAGGTGGATTTGAACCTGAGTTCAAATCCACCTGATGTCAATTTTGTCTTTTTTTTAGTGTATGTGTGTGTGTGTGTGGCACGGAGCAGGGTAGTAGGGGTTAATAAATGTGTATCAGTCCAGATTCACTGATTAAAAATTCCTCCACTCAACATCAATGTAAATAGTGCTGTTGGTTCAGTTGAGCTCTTCTGTTATTTCTGTTATCTCTTCTCAATCCACTCTGCAGTGTCCCCGGCAGGTTGGCTGAAGAGGCACTATGTCTTGCCAAAGGGCAGCCCCTAACTATGCAGTGCAAGGTCATCACTCCATGAGGTATATATATATATATATATATATACATATGTATAAGGATGAAAAGGAACACACGAGTTGATATATATGAAAAAATAAGTCAGAATAGAAAATGCTAAAATAATTTTATAAAGAACATTTCAGTACCGGTTTCAGTCATTTTGAGACCTTTTCAACTGTAACGATTAAATAATTAAATTTAGAAAAATTAAAAGAAATGTTTTTTTAAAGGAATATTTGTATAGTGTTCAAATATAAGTGGCATTTTCCTTGTTTCTGCCTTGCTCTGTCTCTCTTGTTCACACTTGTGGGTTCCATATCTTGACAACCGATGCTGGTGTGTTTACATCCCCGTCACTTAGCGGTTCGGAAAAAAGAGACTGATAGAATAAGTACTGGGCTTACAAAAAGAATAAGTCCCAGGGTCGAGTTGCTCGACTAAAGGCGGTGCTTTAGCAGGGCCGCAGTCAAATGACTGAAACAAGTAAAAGAGTAAAAGAGTAAAAGAGGGTGTGATTTAAGAAAGACTTGACTGCTATTTCTAGCACATCATCAACTAACTGCGTTTTCAGTATTACTGTCAGTATATTTTCCACACATCATTATCGATCAATTAGGGTATAGACAAAGATAATACAAAAATAAGCATCTGCTTTACACTAAAGTTTGTCAAATATTTCCACTGAAAACCAGATATCTATATCTCCTAGCGGTATTTCATGGAATTCTGCAACATCAAGATTATAGGTAATTGATTATGTTGGCTGGTGCCAGCTAAAGAGAGAAATTTCTTGTCTCTTTAGATGCAATATCAATAATCCTGTCTAGTTTTGTCTAAGAAGAAAAGAAAAAATAAGAAGAAAAATGCAAGCAATTCTATGCATAAACAAACTCATCTAGAAATTAGTTTTAATATTTCTGATTTTGATTTCTGAAGAGTGGAAGAATTTACATTTGGTAAATAGGAATTGTTTTGATATCAGTATTTGTTTTTATTTTTTTTATCAACAAGAAAAAGTTGTTTTTTATGTATTTTTTCTTTATAGAAAAAAAAAAAAAAAAAACAGATATTTTCTTATCAGTTAGATTATCTAACATCTGACAAAATTTTTTATCTTTATTTTTCTTAAATGTATATAGCTACTTAGTAGTTCTATAATAGGTATCAATTTTTATAAACAAGATCAGAAAATTTGTGTTTTCAAATTGGAATCTCAGTTTTTCAGAGCTTCAGATCTTTTATCATTTAAACTAGAAAGTGATACTGGAAATTTTAGCTATGCTTAGAAACTGAACTTACCGAAAATATTTATTGTAAGATAGGTGGGAGAACTGTTTGTTTTTATAAATATAATGGCACAGGAGTGGCTGTGTGGTAAGTAGCTTGCTAACCAACTACATGGTTCCGGGTTCAGTCCCACTGCATGGCACCTTGGGCAAGTGTCTTCTATTATAGCCTCGGGCCGACCAAAGCCTTGTGAGTGGATTTGGTAGACGGAAACTGAAAGAAGCCTGTCGTATATATGTATATATATATATATATATGTATGTGTGTGTGTGCTTGTGTGTCTGTGTTTGTCTCCCTAGCATTGCTTGACAACCGATGCTGGTGTGTTTACGTCCCCGTTACTTAGCGGTTCGGCAAAAGAGACCGATAGAATAAGTACTGGGCTTACAAAGAATAAGTCCTGGGGTCGATTTGCTCGACTAAAGGCGGTGCTCCAGTATGGCCGCAGTCAACTGACTGAAACAAGTAAAAGAGTAAAGAGAGTAAGAGTATAAATATATACTTTTATTCTTGTTTCTTTTACTTGTTTCAGTTATTTGACTGCAGCCATGCTGGGGCACCACTTTGAAGGGTTTTAGTCAAACAAATTGAACCCACGACTAATTCTTTATGCCTAGTACTTATTTTATTGGTCTCTTTTGCTGAACCAGTAAGTTATAGGGATGTACACATACCAACACAAGTTCTCAAGCTGTGATGGTGGGGAACAAATACAGACAGAGACAAACACATAGGTATACACACAAACACACACACAGACATACACACACACACACACAGACACACACACACACACACAGACACACACACTCACACACTTACGATGAGTTTCTTTCAGTTTCCATCTAACAAATCCACTCATAAAGCTTTGGGTTTTTTCCCAAGGATATAATAGAAGGCACTTGCCCAAGGTGCCACACAATGGACTGAACCTGGAACCACATGATTGCAAAGCAAACTTCTTGCCACACAGTCATGCCTACGCCTATTTTTTTTTTGACAGTGGAAGTGAGGGTACTCACATTCGGATGGACAAGGTAGAAGTGGCACATTGACACATTGAGGAGTCACCAGTTTTTTGTAGGGTCAAGAGGCACATAGCTGCATCAGGGATTGCTAAGTGGAAGTGAACAATGAGAACTGCCCTTGCACACAACTACCTTGTCAAATCAGCAAGATCCTAAATAGATTAAATTGAACTATAAGTAATAGTATTTTCGCTTTTACAGTTTTGCAACTGTGCTGCAAATATTCAATATTCGATATTAATTCTATTCATTTAGGTTTTACAATAATGCAGAGCTATTGTAGCCCTTTTTCCACAGCCTGTACCTAACTTAAAAAGCCGCTCCCTCAAAATAATCATTAAAATTTTTTTAGATAATCAACAACATCTTTAATGTTATAGAATATTTTAAAAATCAGAGATGACCAAACATGTTGCCCATCCTACAATATGTATCAATAGGTATTGATGCAAATGCATCAAGAGATATATTAACTTCAAAACATTCTAGACTTCAAAATTTTAAAAAGAAAAATAACGTTCAATTATAAAAAAAAAATGAAAATTTACCATTATTGGAAATTCTTAATTATTTTCTTGATATTTATTTTTTTTTCTGATGAAGGAAATCATAGAAATTACAGCTATTTTTTCTTTTTTCTTTATAGTTTTCTGATGAAAGTCTAGATTTGGATTGAGTTATTGTTGCATATTTTGACATGTTTATTGAAAATTGTTTAAATAATTAATTCTGAAATCTTATTTTTCATTAATTTCAGGTTAAATGTTGATGGATTCATTTAGACATTTTACTGTGATGCTGTCTGTCACTTCCATTAAAAATGATTGAGATTCTAGAAGCAGGTCTGCTTTTTTCATTGCTGTACACATTAATATGTGCAGAGGTGATCTTCAGAGTAAAGGAAAACCAAAATATAGATAGTAAAGTTGGAGACATTGCACACAGCACACAGTTCCTAGATAGCTTATCCAGGTCAGAGACAAAGCAAATCTGGTTTAGTCGATTAAAACAAGGTACAGACAGAGGCTCAGAGTTGTTTAACGTTTCGAAATCAGGAACGCTGTACACTGCTAAAGAATTAGATGCCGAATCTCTTTGTAAATACAACACAGATTGCTTCAAAATGGTGGAAGTTGCAGTTCGGAAAAAGGAGTCATTTATAAAAATAATAGAAATAAAAGTGTTTATTGAAGATATCAATGATAACAAACCAGAGTTTCCAAGTGAAGAGATTCACATAAAATTTTCTGAAAGAGACAGCAAAGGATCAAAAATATCTATTCCAAATGCAATTGACAAAGATATGGCATCAATTAATTCCCAAATTAATTATCAGCTACGGAAATATGCAAATGAACCTTTTACACTTTCAGTTACCAAAAAAAGATTTGGTTCTTCAAAATTAGAAATAATGTTGGAGAAGAAACTGGACAGAGAAGTAAAAGATAAATATTTGGTACAAATCATTGCCATAGATGAAGGCTATCCGCCAATGCAGAGTGTATTAAATGTTCATATAAATGTTACGGATGTAAATGACAATCCACCTGTTTTCTCTCAGAATATTTATAATGTGTCTGTTAGTACTAAACATAGAAGAGACACTCCAATAGTAATTCTATCAGCAACAGATAATGATTTGGGGCAAAATGGTAAAGTTTCATATTTTTTTGGTTCAAAAACAGCAAATATTGTCAAAACTTGTTTTGAATTAAAAAAGTCGACAGGAGAAATTTTCTTACTTAAAACACCATCTTTGGCTCAAAAACAAGTACAGATTCTTCAGATAGAAGCTAAAGATGGAGGCAATCCTCCATTAAGTTCCACTGCTATGGTAATTGTAAATTTGGTCAGTGAAAAGAACAATGCTCCAGTTATAGATATGAACTTTATCTCAGAATCACGAGGAAATGTCGCTACTATTTCTGAAGGCATCGAAGTTGGAAGTTTTATAGCTTATGTGAAAATAACAGACAATGATGTGGGGTCAAATGGTGAGGTCAGCTGCAGCCTCCACCATAATATATTACTGCTTCAAAGTCTGGGCAGAAAGAAATATAAGATTTTGGTTAAGAATAGAATTGATAGAGAAGAAAAAAGCAATATTGATTTTACCATTACTTGTAAGGACAAAGCATCGCCACCAATGAAAACACAACGCAGATTTTCCATCCAAGTGATGGATGTCAATGATGAAAAGCCACAATTCACTAAAGATACATTCAAATTTCTGACTTATGAGAATGAAAAGCCAAATTTTCCTGTTGGTTTCATTAATGCTACAGATCCTGATCTAGGACTTGGAGGTCAATTGATATATTCTTTATTCAGTAAAAAGAATCAAGTTGTTCCTTTCAAGATTTCGAATTTTGGATTTATTTCAACATTGCAGCCACTGGACCGCGAAAAGCAGAATATTTATGAATTCCAGGCTTTAGTGAGAGATAGTGGAATTCCGTTGCTCAATAATACCACTAATGTTATTATTGAAGTTATGGATGAGAACGACAATGCTCCATATTTTACATTTCCGAGTGTTAACCCTTTCAATCTTGATATCCATTATGAACCACAAAGCAACAATGACGTCACAACATTAAGAGCTTCTGACAGAGACAGCCATGTGAATGCTTTCCTCAGATATGAAATAATAGGAGGAAACCACAAACAGTTATTCATTATTAATCCTTATACTGGAGTATTGTCTTTCTCTCGTCCAGTTTACCAAAATGATGCTGGGTCATATGACCTTCAGTTTGTGGTCAGAGACAGTGGGACTCCAGTATTGTCAGCAACCACCACAGTATTTCTGACTCTAACGGTCAGCAACAGCACTTCTCAGCTTTACACAGCTCAACACACTGAGTCAGATGATATGATACATATCAGTTTAGTAGTAATAATCGTAATAGCTGCTGTGATAATATCTACAGCTATTGTAGTCTCTATAATAGTCTGCATTGTTCAAAGACAGAATCAAAGAGAGGTTCAGTACGGTTACAGGACAGATACGAATAATGAATTCATCGGAGACAAAAGACAATCTGAGTGTGCCACTGAGCTGATGTGTCCTGAATATGATGTCCCTGTACCTATACTAAAGCACCCCTGTAGCAGTCAGAGTTCAAAAGTGGCATCACTAAGGAAAGAATCCCAAACAGAGTTTAACCAAAATTTCAACTACGAAGGCGCTACTTCAGATTTTCAACTGAAGACAGTAGCAGACAGCACATACCAAGTAAGTCATACTACTATTTTACTATTTTACTTGTTTCGGTCATTTGACTGTGGCCATGCTGGAGCACCGCCCCTAATCGAGCAACTCGACCCCGAGACTTATTCTTTTTGTAAGCCCAGTACTTATTCTATCGGTCTCCTTTGCTGAACCGCTAAGTAACGGGGACATAAACACACCAGCTAGGGGGACAAACACAGACACACAAACACACACACATACATACATATATATACATATATATGACAGGCTTCTTTCAGTTTCCGTCTACTAAATCCACTCACAAGGCATTGGTTGGCCCGAGGCTATAGCAGAAGATACTTGCCCAAGGTGCCACGCAATGGGACTGAACCTGGAACCATGTGCTTATTAAACAAGCTACTTACCACACAGCCACTCCTGCACCTTTGATTTTTTTAGTAGCATTTAATCATCCAGTTTTATAAAATTTAGTAGCTAAGAAAAATTGTTATGTTGTACAGAAAATTTTAACAAAAATTTGAACGGTTAATGTTAAGAATTATGTGAAGGCACATGGCTCAGTGGTTAGAGCATTGAGCTTACAATTGCGAGGTTGTGAGTTTGAATCCCAGACCAAGCTGTGTGTTGTGTTCTTGAGCAAAACTCTTTATTTCACGTTGCTCTACAGTTCACCCATCTGTAGAAATGAGTTGTGATGTCACTGGTGCCAAGCTGTATCAGCCTTTACCTTTCCCTTGGATAATATCAGTGGCATAGAAAGGAGAGGCTGGTATGCATGGGTAGCTGCTGGCATTCTATAAACAATCTTGCTTGGCCTTGTGCCTCAGAGGGAACTTTCTAGGTGCAATCTCAAGGTCATTCATGACTGAGGGGGGTCTTTACTCTAGTGTTAAAAATCATAGTGATTTTTTTATGTATACTCTCTTTTACTCTTTTACTCTTTTACTCTTTTACTTGTTTCAGTCATTTGACTGTGGCCTTTCACCGAGCAAATTGACCCCAGGACTTATTCTTTGTAAGTCTAGTAGTTATTATATTAGTCTCTTTTGCCGAACTGCTAAATTACGGAGATGTAAACACACCAGCATTGATTGTCAAGTGATGTTGGAGGGACAAACACAGACACACATACACACACACACACATATATATATATATATACATATATACAACGGACTTCTTTCAGTTTCTGTCTATGAAATCCACTCACAAAGCTTTGGTTGGCCTGAGGCTATAGTAGAAGACACTTGCTCAAGGTGTCACGCTGTGAGACTGAATCCAGAACCATGTGGTTCGTAAGCAAGCTACTTACCACACAGCCACTCCTATGCCTATATATATATATATATATATATATATATATATATATATGTATATACACATAGGTGCAGATATGGCTGTGTAGTAAGAAACTTGCTTCCCATCCACATGGTACTCAGTTCAATCCCCCTACATGGCACCTTCTGAGTGGATTCCATAGACAGAAACTGAAAGAAACCTGTCATATATATATGCATATATTTATATATATATACATATATATATATATAATATATATATAATATATATATATATATATATACATATATGTGTGTGTATATATATATGTATATATATATATATATATATATATCTTAAACTGAGGAATTTAAGCCTGGTTGCCCTTGGGAGCTCCTCTAAGCTGATCTTGTTCTTACTCTACTAGACTTGGAGAAGAAATTTCAGTTGTGGAATCTAAAGGACTTAGTGTTTATTTAGCAAAGATCATATACATATATGAATTATTCCTTAACCCAATATGTATATCTCTCTCTCTCTCTCTCTCTCTCTCTCTCTCTATATATATATATATATATATATATATATATATATATATATATATATATATATATATGTATATATATATATGATAGGCCTCTTTCAGATTCCCTCTACTAAATCCACTCACAAAGCTTTCGTTCGACCTCAGGCTATTGTAGAAGACACATGTCCAAGGTGCTTTTCACATCAAAAGCTTCAAAACAACTACTTTTTGCTTATAAATACATGCTGCATTGTGCATGAATATTTATCAATTGCTTTACCACACCCACAATGGCTGTATAGTCTTACCATTACAGCTACATTCTTGTTCATGTTTGATATTTAAATGTCAATTTCTTCTCAGTTCTCTTCATGCACTTATTCTTTTACAAATATTCAATATAACAGGAAATATGTTAGCCGCAGGAGTGGCTGTGTGGTAAGTAGCCTGCTTACCAACCACATGGTTCCGGGTTCAGTCCCACTGCATGGCACCTTGAGAAAGTGCCTTCTACTATAGCCTCGGGCCGACCAAAGCCTTGTGAGTGGATTTGGTAGACAGAAACTGAAAGAAGCCTGTTGTATATATATATATATATATATATATATATATATGTGTGTGTGTGTGTGTGTTTTTGTGTCTGTGTTTGTCCCCCCAACATCGCTTGACAACCGATGCTGGTATGTTTACGTCCCCGTTACTTAGCGATTCGGCAAAAGAGACCGATAGAATAAGTACTAGGCTTACAAAGAATGAGACCTGGGGTTGATTTGCTCGACTAAAAGGCGGTGCTCCAGCATTGCTGCAGTCAAATGACTGAAACAAGTAAAAAAGAGAAAAAAGAGAGAGAGAGAGAGAAAGAGAACACTCCATTTTTATTTTCCTGTGAACAAAGAGAATAATAAGACGCATTTACATCTGTTCAAATTTTCAGATCGTAGTTTTTGAAATCTTTAGTATTCAGATTACTCTATCAAATGAAATGCTTGTTTACTCGTTTACTTGTTTCAGTCATTTGACTGCAGCCATGCTGGAGCACCGCCTTTAGTCGAGCAAATCAACCCCGGGACTTATTCTTTGTAAGCCCAGTACTTATTCTATCGGTCTCTTTTGCCGAACTGCTAAGTGACGGGGACGTAAACACACCAGCATCGGTTGTCAAGCGATGCTGGGGGGGGGGACAAACACAGACGCACAAACATATACATACATATACATATATATATATAGATATATACGACAGGCTTCTTTCAGTTTCCGTCTACCAAATCCACTCACAAGGCTTTGGTCGGCCCGAGGCTATAGTAGAAGACACTTGCCCAAGGTGCCACGCAGTGGGACTGAACGTGGAACCATGTGGTTGGTAAGCAAGCTACTTACCACACAGCCACTCCAATGTCAATTTAAAAATATTTTTACATAACTTCTCTGTTCTAATCAATATTCCAACAGTTCTAAGCTATTTTTAGTTGGTTTCACAATCACTAACAATCTTTGATTTAAGCTAACCAAACTTTTCCTCCTGGGATAATACATACTAAATAACTGACTCTACTCAGCTAATTAGAAAGATATTGTACTATCAAAGAACCTTTTGTTTGAAACCTATCATGCACACCCACACACACACCCATATACGCACATACCTGCACACATCTATATATGCACACATCTATATATGCACACACACATGCACGCACAAAAAGGATTATACATACGGTATACAGGTATGTAAGGCGGCGTGCTGGCAGAATCGTTAGCATGCCAGGTGAAATGCATAGCCGTATTTTGTCTGCCGTTACGTTCTGAGTTCAAATTCCGCCGAGGTCGACTTTGCCTTTCATCCTTTCGGGGTTGATTAAAATAAGTACCAGCTACGCACTGAGGTCGATGTAATCGACTTAATCCGTTTGTCTGTCTTTGTTTGTTCCCTCTGTGTGTAGCCCCTTGTGGGTAGTAAAAAAATAGGTATACAGGTATGTGTGTATATGGGCGTGTGTGTGTGTGCGTGCATAAACGTGATTTACTCTTTGTATACTCCCCTATGCCATTTTTCTGTATTGTTACCCTTAATCCTGGTTTTTCTTATGCCTGTACACATGTAGACGTATGTATGAACTTTTACGGTGTGCATGTGTGTGTGTGGGGGGGGGTTGTATGTATATGCATATACATTTGGTGAAGGATGCAAGTGATGATGTATACGTTTTTCTAGTGAGGGTGGATGAATGTATGCGTACACATGTGGGTGCGCAGGCACACATGTGTAGGTATGAACAGGCGCGCTTACGTGAATACTATGAATTTTTTACCCTCTTACCTTACTTAGCGGTCATTAGAATAGCTCTTTTGTCTTAATAGCGGTCAATAACACAGTAATTTCCCTTTGTATAACTGTCATTTTTCATAGCGTTTTTCTGATGGCCAGATAACTGAAGAGATGGTGGCATGGATTTTTACCTCGGCATCCGAACTCGGAGTTTTATCTTGGCTACCGAATAATTGCTACATATTACCTTTACAGATAAATTCCTCTATTTACATAATATCGAGGTCTCTTTCTTTCTTTTGTTATCTTACCGTTTTTATCAATATATATATATAATATATATATATATATATATATATTATCATCATTCTTGAACATCTGTACACACATACACACATGTTAAAATACAGTTTTGAAAAGCCTGTTGAGGTGAATCCTTAGATACGAATATTTTTGTTATTCTTTTCACAGGAAAAAAAGTAAAGGAGATTGTCATGACATGTTTATCAGTTCACTGAACCTTGATAAGAGGAAGAGTATCCCTCATCCTTCTGTCTATGAAGGAGGCTTATTGTAATCACTATTTAAATCCAACACAAACCATAACTCAGTTCCAATGGCAAGACTAATTTGAATCCAATTACTGTATTAAATCCTCAAATTCACCACTTCTCGGCGTTAGGAAGGGCATCTAGCTGTAGAAACTCTGCCAGATCAAGATTGGAGCCTGATGCAGCCATCTGGTTCGCCAGCCCTCAGTCAAACCGTTTGACCCATGCTAAAATACTGCTTAGATTATAATTTTATTAATATATAATTAGCATGTTCCTTTACCTCAATACTCCTTTATTAATATCAGAATATACCAATTAATCATTATTTACAAATACCATCTGATGAGTTAGTATTTAAGCATACGACCTGTATAAATATTAAACTATTTCTGAATAATTTCTTTCTTTCCTCTTTTGTGGTAAAAGTTTGGTATTTACTCAAAAGTATTCATAAATTTCTATCCTTTTGATGGAATGTGTATTAGACTTCATTATTTACAAAATATGTTTCGACCCATCATTCTGTGTCTCTTTGGGTACATCGATAAAAAAGTCGCACTAGAGATTTCTTGTGTTGGCTTGCATACCACTAAATATCCATCAAATTTGAGAAAATCTAATACACATTGTTTAGAATATTTAACTGCAGTACTACATCATTAAACTTCCCCTGTTTCATTATCAATGGTCTGCTAGTGGGCGACCCCCTTAATTATCAGCCATTTTCCTGGATTCTATGGCATATACATCAAGGGATTACTCATTTTTGCCAGCTGAATGGGCCAGAGCAACATGAAATGAACTGTTTTGTTTAAGAATACAATACATTGCCTGGTCCAGGAATTGAAACCATAATCTTATGATCATGCATGCAACACCCTAACCCCTAAGCCATGGGTATCCACACACATATTAATGCATGTATGGATATAAGCATGTACTCTTTTACTCTTTTATACTCTTTTACTTGTTCCAGTCATTTGACTGTGGCCATGCTGGAGTACCGCCTTTAATCGAGCAACTCGACCCCGGGACTTATTCTTTTGTAAGCCCAGTACTTATTCTATCGGTCTCTTTTGCCAACCGCTAAGTAACGGGGACATAAACACACCAGCATCGGTTGTCAAGCAATACTAGGGGGACAAACACAGACACACACACACACACACACACACACACACATATATATATATATATATATATACGACAGGCTTGTTTCAGTTTTCCGTCTACCAAATCCACTCACAAGGCTTTGGTCGGCCCGAGGCTATAGTAGAAGACACTTGCCCAAGGTGCCACGCAGTGGGACTGAACCCGGAACCATGTGGTTGGTAAACAGGCTACTTACCACACAGCCACTCCTGCGTGTATATATGTATGAGTCATTACAACACATTATATAAAATATAGTTGAGCAGTGATGCATGGAACCTAAATATACCTCGGAAATATATTATTCCAAACAAAAGGACTAATAAGGGAATATACAAAATCATGCAAAAAATAAGTGAAAACTGGAGTATAGGCATGTCTTTAAAAATATAAGCTCACATATTTGTGTGTGTGTGTGTGTGTACACATGTAATTCTGGATAATTTAATGTAAAATATTTTCTATGAAATTGAAAATACATTCATGCAATGAAGAAACATATATAAACATATACATACATTCATATGTGTGTGTGTGCATGTGTGTGTGTGTGTGTGTGTGTGTGTGTGCATGTGTGTGTGTGTGTGTGTGTGTGTGTGTGTGTGTGTGTGTGTGTGTTATATGTCAGCAAATAATGATGAGATGTAAATAGTTCAAATAGTGAAATATGTTTTAGGATATATATGTATTAATGAACACATACACACACGCACATGCATACATGCACACACACACACAACACGTATAATGTGTGCATATGAATATGTATATTTATATATGCATCTGTGTATGTGTGTGTGTGTGTGTGTGTGAGTGTGTGTGAGTGTGTGTGTGTAATTATATGATTTCCACCACTTGGGGAGAAAAAAAATAACCAAAAGTAAAGCGCCCCACTTTTTTTTCCTACAAAATGCAAAATTGCTGATCATGACATTGGCACAAACTAGACAACATTGGTGGATAATAGACAAATTAAGCTATCTTACAAATGCATTACAGGTGTATTACAGATCCATTACAGATGATATTACAGATCCATTAGAGATTTATAAAGTAATCCATTAGAACATTTATTAAATGAAATGAAATATTTCTCTAATATAAATGCATTCAATACCATGTTTGCCATTCTTGCCTGGAATCTCTATTAAGAAAATCTTGTATAAAATTTTTATGATTTGGAAATGAATGATAGACATTTAAATTAGATAAAATAGATGAAAATGGTTATATGTTATGTGATATAATGAGGTTGCTAATAAAATATGATTGCACTTAAATATAATTCTCTTCCTAAATTCTCTGTCATTCTGTAGTTATTTCATTTTTTCTGCATTCTCAGCTTGCTTTTTCTTGCACAACTTTCAAATAATATGATCTGGTTGCTTTCTTAGTGGTTTTTAGTGTGCTGTGGTGCAGCACTGCACCATGGGATAAGAGATGTCTGGGTGGTGATTGCAGCAGTTTAAAAACATAATCAACAGCTTTAGAAAATTTGTGTTTATAATGAAGCATCATGGAAAGCATGCTATTCTTTATTTTGTTTTACACAATGAGGATGCTGAAAAGTTTCTGGCTTGGGGTAAAAGAAAAATTCAGGAGAATCTGTTAATTATGATTTTATTCAACATATTCCCCTCTCAGATTCACACACTTATTGCCTCAGTCCTTCGGTTTTTTCTAAGCCCTGTAAGAGAGCTTTGAAGTTTGGGCCTTCTACCAGGCCTTTCACCAAACCCCTAAAACCAATAATTTTTCAGCACTCCCTTGTAGGATTAAGGAAACAAGGCAAACAATGGCTTTTATGCTTTTATAAAGTTTAAACTTTGATACACAGCTTTTGATTATTTTTGTTTTTAACTTTCTATGTCAAGTGAGCCAGGAAATTTTATCTAATCTTCTGTACACCGAAAAGTCAGAAATTTGATTTCTCAAATTAAAACAGGGCTTTAAATTTGGTAGGGGAGATGGTATGATTAATTATATCAACCCCCTTCCACACCACAATACTATACGATGGTATTTTATTTCATTAGCCTCAGAAGCATGAAAGGCAAAGTTGATTCTGTTGAGATTGAACTCAGAAACTAAATGGTAGTCCACCATTCTGCAATTCTGTCAGTCCTCTGCCCTTCAGGAAGATTAAAATATTGAGAGCCACTGAGCTGTTTAGCCACGAGATCTTAATTCTCATACAATTACCTTCTTTGTTAAAATACCTCATTTTAGATATGCTAGCACTGGAATATTCCTGGCATGGTTCTTTCTATGAGCCTCCATGTCATAGTTAGTAGCCTTTCTTCTTTCTTCTTAATAGCCCATGTTTCATTTGCATAAAGGTGTAGGTGCGGAACTGCTGTTGGAAAGATTGGTATGCAGAGTCTTGTCCAGTTGTATCTTGGTAACATCTCTCCAAAACTCTTTACTCCGTAACCCAAAATAGTCATCAGAGATATGACTGAAAATGTGGGATCAGTATTAATGAGTTACTAATGCACCTACAAGTTGAAAATGACATAATAATGATCACAGAAACCTCAGATCATGTGTAAATCATTCTGAGAAAGCTTGCTCCCCCAGATTTCAGCAGTAGGCCTCAAAATAAACCATATGGAAACATATTACATATGGTCTGAATGCATAGTACAAGGCCAAATACTGGCAGAAAGAAATGAAACTGAGGAGGTGAGGGTGTACATCTACTTGGGACATGTGGAGGCACATGGCCTAGTGGTTAGAGCAATGGACTCACAGTCGAGGGATCGCCAGTTTGAATCTCAGACCGGGAGATGTGTGTATTTATGATTGAAACACCTAAGCTCCATACGGCTCCAGCAGAAGGTAATGGCGAACTTCCGCTGACTCTTTCGCCACAACTTTCTCTCACTCTTTCTTCCTGCATCTTGCAGCTTACCTGCGATGGACCGGCATCCCATCCAGGTGGGGAACCTATGCGCCAAGAAACCGGGGAAACCGGCCCTTATGAGCCAGGTATGGCTCAAGAAGGAACAAAACAAAACAACAACATACTTGGGACATGCAGTAAATATATATTGACAGATGAATTGTGAAATCTTACTCAGAGTAAGAACAGAGAATAAAATATTTACTTCAATTAATGATAACATTAAATGCAAAAGAGAAGATGGTGAGCTGGGAGAATCATTAGCATGCCAGGTAAAATGCTCAGTGGCATTTTATACACCTTTAGATTCTGAGTTCAAATTCTACCAAGGTCAACTTTGCCTTTCATCCTGTTGGGGTTGGTGAAATAAGTACCAATTAAGCACTGGGGTCAATGTAATTGACTTACCCAACTGCCCCAAAATCGCTGGCTTTTTGCCAAAATTTGAAACCAGTATTAAACGAAAAGTATAAAAAAAGAGCAATGGCATTGTTGAAAACCCCTGAGGAAGGGCAGGTAATACAAATAAAAAGACAGAGGTACATACATACAAACATACATGAATACATACATGCATGCATGCATTCATGTGTACATACAGGCATGGGTGTATGGTTAAGAAGCTTGCTTTGCAACCACATGGACCTCTGTGTGGCACCTTGGGCAAGTATCTTCTACTGTAACCACAATGCCTTGTAGTGAATTTGGTAGACAGAAACTATATGGATGCCCAACATATATATATATATATGAGCGTGTAGGTATGTATGTGTATGTATAAGTGTATGCATGTATATATTTATGTGTCTGTGTTTGTTTCCCTCACCAATACTTGACACCCAATGTTGGTTTGTTTACTGTCCCACAAATTTGCTGTTTGGAGAAAGTAGCTGATAGAATAAGTTCCAGACTTTAAAAAAAAAAAAGAGCCTAAATTCTGGGATTGATTTGCTCAACTAAAACCTTTCAAAGCATTGCCTTAGCATAGCACACAACCTTGTGTCCGAAACAAGTATAAGATAAAAAAAATACATCCATACATACATATTCACATATGCAAATTGACAGAAATAACACAAATGGAGATTGGGTATTGTCGATAGTTATTTTATTTCTATGCAACTGGACATTGTTGAGAATCTGTCTTCTAACTAATTAATTGCTCCAAACTTTATTTTTTTCAATTTACTGAGCATTCTTCTTAACTTGTTTTGCATGACAGAATAATTCTATATATTATAACTGATTTACGTACAGTTATACATTATTAACTGTCCCACTTTGAACACCCTTGGAACAATTTGTGTTTGTAAACTGCAATTAAGCATGTAATGCATATTTCTGTTTTTTGTCTTTGGTGGGTGGTTTTCCATCCAATATCAACTATTTATGCAGTATATATACATGCTCACTTGCTTATAAACTTTTTACAACTTTCTATTGAAGAAGCCATCATTATACACTGGTGTATATCTGATGGCACTAACAAAATGTCTGGAAACTTAGGAATAAGCAGAAGATAACACATATCTTACATCATAATTTGTTTTTGAATTTATTTTGTATTTCACCATTTTGGGAAATATATATCGATTTTTATACACAGCATGTCCATAAGAGATTATCTTTGGACAAATACAACAATAAAATATGACAATGTATTTATATTAAGTATTATACATAAATGGTTATTTTAGTCTAATATTGCTTCCATTGCATATGACAAATTTTTGTTCAGCCAAGCAGCTACTTGAAACATCAGTGATAGTCTATTCACTGTTCTCCTTTACATCGATGGGGACGGATTTCGTCTAGGCATACTGACTGTGAGTAGACAATATTGAAAACATCCAATGAGGCAGAAATGCATCTTGTGTTTTCACCTGCTATTGCTAGGAGGGATTTTGGGCCCCTCTGATATATGTATTGTGTTTTTTATCACAGCATGTCCCTTATATTTCCAGATGAATTCGGCCCTAAATTTTGCCTAGCAAAATGTATTTACATTTAGTATGATACACGAATGGTTATTTTGATCTAATACTGCTTTTGTTGCATATAACATGTGTGCGTGTACGCACACACAAACACACACACACACACACACACACACACACACACTTGCAAGCACGCGATTGGAAAAAGCATCCTTGTGAAAGCAGTAAAACTTGAGAATCTGCTAGTTTAGCAAAAAACTTTATGTGCAAATAACTTATGTTTTAAAAACCAAATTCATGTCTATATATCTAGAACATTCTAAATTAACTCAATTATCCCTTTCAATATATTTATCTTGTAGCGAAGTCTTCTAAGAAACCCAAAGAATTCTCAGATTGATGAAAAGGCTGTTAAGGTGGTTGAACTCTGTGGAGAAAAACCAAGATCTTGCCATGCTAATGATAGAGAACATAACTGGGCAGAAAGGGAAATAGGGCACTATGAAGAATTAAAAGGTATGTCTTCATAAACAGTTTGCAAATAGCAATAAAGCTTATGATTTCTCACTCAAAAATATATTTATTTACAAGCATACTCCATATTATAGAACCATTACTTGCTTGAAGAATCTTGCCATAACATAGAATTTCATATCGAAAACCTATTTTCTAATTGATTTTCTTGTTACGTAACAAGGAAGCGGATGAGAAAATAGGTTTCATGCTACAGCAAGGATTTTCAGGAATGCAATGCTTCTGTGACACGAGTAAGGCCTGTATTTCAAAATTATTTTAATAGTGTTATTGTAAGAACCAAATAAATACTGCCGATCTTCTAATGGATAAAGTAGGAAAGAAGTTGGGTTGGTTATTTCTTTATTTAACTCTTTTAGGACTATACTCTTTTACTCTTTTACTCTTTTATTTGTTTCAGTCATTTGACTGTGGTCATACTGGAGCACCGCCTTTAATCGAGCAACTCGACCCCGGGGTTGATAAATTAAGTACCAGTTACACACTGGGGTCGATGTAATCGACTTAATTCATTTGTCTGTCCTTGTTTGTCCCCCCTGTGTGTAGCCCCTTGTGGATAGTAAAGAAACATACAATATATAAAGACAGGAAAGAGAAAAGAAAATAGACAAGAGAAGGGAGGAAGGACGGACGGAAGGAAGGAATGAGGGGAGGGAGGAAAAAATGAAGGGGGGGAAGGAGGGGAGGAAGAGTGGGAGTGAAGGAATTAAGGATTGAAGGAAGGAAACAATGAATGAAGGAATGAAGGATTAAAGGAAGGAAGGAATGTAGGAAGGAAGGAAGGAATGAGGGGAGGGAGGAAGAAATGAAGGGAGGGGAAGGAGGGAGGGAGGAAGAGTGGGAGTGAAGGAATTAAGGATTGAAGGAAGGAAACAACGAATGAAGGTATGAAGGAAGGAAGGAGGGAATGAGGGGAGGGAGGAAGAAATTAAGGGAGGGGAAGGAGGAAGGGAGGAAGAGTGGGAGTGAAGGAATTAAGGATCAAAGGAAGGAAACAATGAATGAAGGATTAAAGGAAGGAAGGAAGGAAGGAATGAGGGGAGGGAGGAGGAAATGAAGGGAGGGGAAGGAGGGAAGGAGGAAGAGTGGGAGTGAAGGAATTAAGGATTGAAGGAAGGAAACAATGAATGAATGAAGGAAGGAAGGAATGAGGGAAGGAAGGAAGGATGGAAGGAAGGAAGGAGGGAATGAGGGGAGGGAGGAAGAAATGAAGGTAGGGGAAGGAGGGAGGGAGGAAGAGTGGGAGTGAAGGAATTAAGGATTGAAGGAAGGAAACAATGAATGAAAGAATGAAGGAAATTTCAGATGGGTTGATATCAAAATGGTTAAATGGTTACTTTTCTGTCAAGTAGTAAATTTATAATTAGTGATATGAAAATATTAGTAAAGATAACAATTCTAGTATTAAGATCTGCTGAGTTTAGAATGCTGACATTGCTGCTGTTATTACATGTGCCTTCTTGTAAGGGACCCCTATTGCTTTCATTATTGTTCTTCCTGTAGCTGCTATTGTTGTTATGTTGCTTGGCCCCAGGCCAATCCTCAAGGAACAGGAATTATGATTGATGTGACTTCAGCTGCAACGACCCTATATTTTTATACCAGGGACTACATTATGCAATGTGCTCCTTTTTTTTTTATCAAGAAGGCGCAGGAGTGGCTGTGTGGTAAGTAGCTTGTTTACCAACCACATGGTTCCGGGTTCAGTCCCACTGCGTGGCACCTTGGGCAAGTGTCTTCTACTATGGCCTCGGGCCGACCAAAGCCTTGTGAGTGGATTTGGTAGATGGAAACTGAAAGAAGCCCGTCGTATATATATATGTATGTGTGTGTATATGTTTGTGTGTCTGTGTTTGTCCCCCCCTAGCATTGCTTGACAACCAATGCTGGTGTGTTTATGTCCCCGTTACTTAGCAGTTCGGCAAAAGAGACCGATAGAATAAGTACTGGGCTTACAAAAGAATAAGTCCTGGGGTCGAGTTGCTCAATTAAAGGCGGTGCTCCAGCATGGCCGCAGTCAAATGACTGAAACAAGTAAAAGAGTAAAAGAGTAAAAGAGTATGATGTAATGTGAAGGAGTTTAGTTGTTATATCTAGCAGATTAGGTGACCACGTAGAGCTCTCTCTCTCTGTGGTTTGTTACTTTTGCTATTTTTAGCTTGCGGTGTTTCTTCCTTGGCAATTATTTCTTTTGGCTTTGCTAGCTTTTATTAAATCTTGTTCCTATGGCCATTCCTTTACAGATTCTGCTTTTCATCTTTCTGTTGTTGCTCTTGTCACTGTTGCTATGGTTACTATTTTATTTTGGTCATTGTTATTGTTGGATTGTTGTAATCTGGTAAAGTTATAGCGTTTCAATTCAATTCTTTTATTTTGATCACACAATTATAACACAACACAACATATAAAACAAAGAAGAGAATACTGTGTTTGATGGCATAAGAGATACACAGGCATATTAGATGCACTTCAAAATTCAGCTGTGCATACATTCAGGAGAAATATTTTCTTGTGCATTAAAGTATGTAATGTAGGTCCAACTTTACATGAAGGGCATGGAGTTTAATTTTTGAGATCATTTTTGGAGAAAAAAATACATGTCTTATATGCTATGCAAAAATTATAGCATTTATAGTACAGAATCACCAGCAAAAACAAAAATTGGCTGCTCAGCATCAAGAATCTTTTGTAATTCATCAATTTAAAGCAAAAAAGTCGCAATAGTGGGTTGTGCATTTTGTTTTAGATCAGTTGTTCTTAATCAGGGTCAAGATGACCCTTGCAGGGTGGTCCATCTAAGATTTTGTTGTAAAAATTTATGTACAATAAACTGGTTATACTTCTGCAGTCCCACTGCATGGCACCTTGGGCAAGTGTCTTTTACTATAGCCTCGGGCCAACCAAAGCCTCGTGAGCAGATTTGGTAGATGGAAACTGAAAGAAGCCCGTCGTATATATGTATATATATATATATATATATATATATATATATTTGTATGTGTGTGTATATGTTTATGTGTTTGTGTTTGTCCCCACAACATCGCTTGACAACTGATACTGGTATGTTTATGTCCCAGTAACTTAGAGATTTGGCAAAAGAGACTGATAGAATAAGTACTAAGCTTACAAAGAATAAGTGCTGGAGTCGATTTGCTCGACTAAAGGTGGTGCTCCAGCATGGCCACAGTCACATGACTGAAACAAGTAAAAAAGTTATGCACAAAATATTTTAACAATTTTTTTATACAGTCATTGATAATATTTAATTATGGAAATAAAAGAGGATTTTTTGAACACCAAATGACTATGAGAGTCCACCTGAGTAAAATAGGAATCAAAGGAGTTTGTAGGTAAAAAAAAAAAGGTTGAGAACTCTTTGTTTGAGATAGTAGGTGACCAAATATGTCACACATATATATATAATTAGTTCTTGTTGTTAATTAGATGAAAGAAAAAAAAACTACTGTAGACAAAATGCTCGATTAAGTCTATAGGTAAATGAATTGAGACTCATAAAACTAAACAAACACAGAAATCTCGACCCCATTCTGAAGTCAAGATTTCTGTGATTAAGAGAAATTTTAATTTTAATCTTACTAAGAGTACTTTTGGCAATTTTCTTCTAGTATGACACTAGTCTACCAGAAGACTGTTAGTGAAATTTAGCAGATGGAAACTATGTTGAAGTTTGTCAGTGGAGTCATTCTTGTTTTTGGGCGGCAGACTTATTCTTTGTTTAATACCACCACTTGGTATTAGATGCTTTCAGTAGAACCAACTCTATTGTAAGCACTGAAGTCAGGTCTACAGTCATATGAAAACTTTTTTCTTCTCTTTGTAATCTTGGAGGCCTGGTAAATGGTTGGGGTTTTTACTCTACTTCCTTTGATCAAACAATAAAAATATATCCAAGCATAACTGAAAACTAATGACCGAAACAAGCAAAAGATAAAAAAACTTGAAAATTATCCATGAAATGCTAGCAATAGATTTGAACACCAGTTGCATAACATGGTAGCCCAGCATCGTATCCACTTGGCCAAGTCACTTCTACAAACACATTACTGAAGCAAATAGTCAGCAATGCTTTGATTAAGTGTCTGAGTATGTTGATTTATATTTTACTAATCCAGCATGGTTTTAAACCAGAATGAATTAATTGCAGGCTAAAAAACAACCAAATAGGCGCAGGAGTGGCTGTGTGGTAAGTAGCTTGTTTACCAACCACATGGTGCCGGGTTCAGTCCCACTGCGTGGCATCTTGGGCAAGTGTCTTCTACTATAGCTTCGGGCCGACCAAAGCCTTGTGAGTGGATTTGGTAGACGGAAACTGAAAGAAGCCTGTCGTATATATGTATATATATGTATGTGCATGTATGTTTGTGTGTCTGTGTTTGTCCCCACAACATCGCTTGACAACCAATGCTGGTGTGTTTACGTCCCCGTTACTTAGCGGTTCGGCAAAAGAGACCGATAGAATAAGTACTAGGCTTACAAAGAATAAGTCCTGAGGTCGATTTGCTTGACTAAAGGCGGTGCTCCAGCATGGCCACAGTCGAATGACTGAAACAAGTAAATGAGTAAATGAGAGAGAGGTGTTGCTTAATGTTCAGGTGTGGCTTAATGGACAGGTGTGGCTTAATGGACAGGTGTTGCATTAGTAAATAAAAGATAGTGTGACTAATTGATGCATGGCGTTTTTGAGCAAAACACTTCATTTTTTTGTTACTCCAGTTCACTCAGCTGACAAAAATAAGTAATTCTGCAATGGAGCAGCATCCTGTCCAGTGGGGGAATATATATGCCACAGAATCAGAAGGAACCAGCTTTATGAACCCAGCTCAGGAAAGACCTTTGATATTTTGTAAAACAACCAGGTTATCATGAGATAACAAAATAACATCTACTGTGGTTTCTCAAACCTCTAAATTTAGCAGAAAAATACCCTCAAATGATGCTCTTTCTTTATAAAGTTAATAATTTAGTCAGGACTAAAATTGCTCTCCAAGATATCTTGTACTACCACCGTGAGTCAACCAGAATCTAGAGATTGAAATTTGGTAGATGGAAATAGTGTAGAAGCTTGTCAGGTGCAGGGTCATTCTTGTTTTTATTTAGTAGACAGTAGACTTCATCTGTCAGCTGGTGGTCAAGCCTGGATTGTCTTTGATCGTTGGTCTCTTCAATCACAACAGGCCTGAGGCTGAACAAAAACAACAACAACACAACAACAACAACCCGACTATTTACCACGGAATCCAAAATAGCACCTACGCAACCAATTTACATTTAAACTTAGTATACTGGTTGTGTGATAAATTAGTCTTATAATCACGTTAAGCTAATTATTTTAGTTATTAAAACTCATTCAATTATTACGACTGTGATGCAGACATTTTGTTAAAGGAAGATTTCATTGTTGCTTTTAACAAAATGAAACAAGAGAGGGAAAGAAAGAAAGAAAGAAAGAAGGAAAGAAAGAAAGAAAGAAAGAAGAAAGAAAGAAAGAAAGAAAGAAAGAAAGAAAGACAGAGACACAGACAGAGTTTCTGTCTAGGTTTTCATTATTTGTAGCCAGACATGTTGTTATTGTGGATACTTTTCCTACCAAATTACTTATGCTAGTGTAGGTATTTAATGCTGTTCATTGTTCAGTAAGACAGAGTAGTTCTGCGTAGAACTCACTAGACTGACTAACAAGGGCCTTGGAATGATGCTATCACTGTTCCATTCCTCTGCTTTTGATTTCTTGATTAACATATATAAGATAAAGTGTGCTCTCCATTCAGGGAATAATTCTGCATTCTCAGGCTCTCTACTGGTAATGTTGGAAAACAAACCAAGCAAAAACAACTCCCCATCCCCCCAAAAAAGGAAAAAATTTGTTTATTCTGCTGATAGAAAATGTATATATATTCACCTGGAAATAAAGAAAAGAAAAGAGAAAACAAAAA
>NC_043010.1:5151296-5161296 GCF_006345805.1 Octopus sinensis | reverse complement strand
TCATTAAATCTTTGTTAGCTTTTGTATATTGACTGAAAGTAGTACCATATAACAACTTATTCTATTGGTCTCTTTTGCCAAACCACTATGTTACAGGAACATAGGCACACCAGCACCGGTTGTCAAGCAGTGGTGGCAGAGGACAGACACAAACACACACAAACACACACACACATATATTCTTTTATCCTTTTATTCTTTTACCTGTTTCAGTTATTTAACTGTGGCCCTACTGGAGCACTGCTTTGTAGGATTTTAATTTTAAAAAATTGACTCCAGGACTTATTTTAAAATAAGTCCTGGAGTCAATTTTTAAAATTAAAATCCTTCAAAGCAGTGCTCCAGTAGGGCCACAGTAGGGCCTAGTACTTATTCTATTGGTCCTTTTTGCTGAACTGCTAAGTTATGGGGATGTAAACAAATTAACACCAGTTATCAAGCAGTGAAGGGGAGACTAACACAGACACAAAGATACACACACATAGGTATTATACATATGTATAAATATACAATGGGCTTCTTTCAGTTTTTGTCTATCAAATCCACTCACAAGGCATTGGTCAGCTGGAAGCAATAGTAGAAGACCCTTGCCCAAAGTGCCACACAGTGGGGCTGAACTCAGAATCATGTGGTTGGGAAGCAAGCCACATGTATATTGTGTGTGTGTGTGTGTGTGTGTAAAGAAACCAAGGCTGCAATTTAAGGACTGTGTCAAGTCCTCATTAAAGGCCTGTGATATGCAGGATATTGACCGGGAGAGCAATGCCTGTCATCACCACAGATGGAGGAAGCAGGTTAAGGAGGGGGTCGATGCCTAGTAAAAGCACTTATTCTTCATGAAGAATTTAAGTGTGCTGCTTGAAAGTGCACTACTAGAGTGGTGAATGGGGGAAGCTTGGTTTGCAATGTTTGCAGTCATGTATGCTTATCAAGAGCAGGGCTTATTAGCCATCAACGGAACCACAAATGCAAAATGTAAGTTAGTCCTAGAGCACACAATGTTCCTAAAGGTCAGCAGTGGTCTTCCTTGGTCACAAGCGGACAGCCATCATCATCATACTTATATACACTTGCGTCAGAAATTAATTAGCACTTCTCAAATTTCTACATTAAATAGGTTAAATCAATTAACCTATGAGCTGTTCAAAACATCTTACGCGATGAGAAAACTTAGTATGGTGCGATTTCAGTCCTTGCGAGGCGCTACCTATATCTATTAAACAAAGGAAGATTTGTCTGCATCCGCACTCCAAGTTGTTGCACTGCTATGTCAACATCATAAGGCTGTAGACTCTCAAACTGCTCTGCAAACAAAGTTACGTCATCGTTCTGCGCAACAGTGAACTCGCAACAAAGCAATAGTTCGAGATATGGCCACTAGGTGACAGCACATACCTTGAGTGAAGAGCAAATCAAGGGTGCTAATTAATTTCTAACGGTAGTGTATATATATATATATAAAAGAAGTTTGAAAACGCCACTATATAAGATAAATTTGAATTGGACAGCTGGAAGCTATTGCAGCTGCTATCATTTTGACAATTACAGCCAAAAAATCTAGTCAATGCACAAGACAGCCATTATGCCCCCCCCCCCCACAAAACACCACCACGTGGACTCTGTTGGGACAAGTAAGAAACAATTACGAACTTTTTTATTACACTTAACTTTTTAAAATATTTTTGATAAGGTTCGTTTTTTCCAGATGAACCAAAATATGTAAAATCTCTAAGAAAATTAAAATTTATCTTATATAGTGGCGTTTTCAAACTTCTTTTTATAAATATATACCCACCCGTATGCCACCTACACTTATTATATATATATATATATATACATATAATGATAATAATAGTAGGGAATATAAGTCCAAACTTACAGGGAAAAATTCAGTTTAGCAATACTAAATCAAATTTCACATGAATTGCTTAATAGAAGTTTTTCTCTAAATTATATTACATATATATATATATATATATATATATATATATATATAATTATATATATATACACAACATACACACATATATATATATACATACATATATATGCATATAAATAGAAAAAAGCAACAAGAATGGATCAATATTTCGGTACAATTGTTTCGTACGAAGACAGCTTTATTAAGGCTGCAAATATTGCAGTAAATATAAGTGACCCGTACTCATCAGCCGTACTGCATATATATGTACATACATATAAATACACATATATATATATTTGTGTGTGTGTGTGTGTGTATATATATATATATATATATACACACACACATATATATACATACATATATATAATATATATATATATATATAATATATATATAATATATATGTATTTAGTATGTATGTCTTTTTTAGATGAATGAATTAGTTTTCTCTTAATAGCAGAAAGTGTAAGTTCAGAATGCTCAAATAATTTACCAATTAACTGATTGTCTTCTTCTCTAAGCAGAAAATAGAGAGCTTCGGTTCATTTTAATGGTTGTTGTAACCTTCTGCATGGCAGCAGCTAGTAAAAATCCTGCTGGCTGCCGTGGTTGCCGGTGGCGATCATTGCAGCTGCTGTCAGCTAGCAGAAGACGTTAGCATAGAAGGAGTGCCAGAAATTTATCCTTTGAAGTCAGGAGATTTGGTCTTTTTGGATACTGATCTAAAGTTGGTTGGCATTCATCACAGAACATTTCAAGATATTAACATGTCTACTCTTTCTGTTTTCCTTTTTCCTTCACTCATTCCTTATCTCTCTCTCTCCATCTCTCTCACTTTCTTTTCCTCTTCTTTTTGTCTTTCACCCTTCTCTCTCGTAATCCCTCTCCCTCTCTGTTGCTCCTTCTCTTTCATTTTCTTCTTTCTCACATTCTTATAATCTCTTTTGTAGCCCCTCTTATTCTTCTTTCTCAGTTTGTCCCTCTCTGTCCCCTCTCTCCTTTTCTCCTTGTCTCTGTCAATCTGTTTCTCCCTTCTCCTCTCTCCTTTCTCTTTCTCTATCTCTCTCTCCCCTTCCCTTTCTCTCTCACTTTTCTCTCCTTCCCTTTTTCTTCTCAATTAAATACTTTCATCATTTTCAAAACACTAACATACACACATTCTGATACATATGCACTATACACACATGCAAGCACATGCTAAGGCACAGACACACAGACACATGCAAGCATACAGGCATGCATACACAAACACACATGCACAAATGCCTGCACTCACAGACACATACACACACATACATGCATATAGCCATGCTTAGAAGTTTGACCACACACCTGTCCAGTTCTTCAGATGAAAGCTTTGTCTCAAGTATTCATTCGCCTTCTTCTTCTTCTTCTTCTTCTTCTTCTTCTTCTTCTTCTTCTCTTCTTCTTCTTCTTCTTTTTCTTCTTCTTCATCTCTTTATTCTTACGTTTGTTCTTTCTTTCTTTCTTTCTTTCTTTCTCCCATCATAGAACTTATTGATGAAGCAACTTTCAGTTAAATCTCTGGTTTTATTCAAATCATTTAGTTGTTATTTATTGTATTCATTATCAAAGATGCTCATCCTCATCGTCGTCATCACCATCGTCATCATCATCATTGCCATCATCATCATCATCAACACCACTATCATCATCATCCTCACCATCATCTCAACAAAGTAGACACCCTTACAAATGATAAATTTATTTCAAAATGGATTTCATTTCTCACACAAACTTTCTGACCCTTTTTATATATATATACACATACACAAACACATGTAGATATACATGTATACACACACACACACACACATACACACACACACATACACAAAAAGACATACATAAGCACACACACTTGCCAACCTCTATCCTATAAGTTATCTCACAGACTGAATCTCTCCATTATATCATCTACCTTTCTTTTGCTTCTTTCCACCCCACTAATGATATATTTTGTTTTAGAATTTCTTTTTTGTATTGTTTGCAAGATTCTTTATGCGAATTCGTGTGTTGAAGCATATTTTATATGTCTGGGGAAGAGTCATTTATTATAAATGAAAAACAAATATATATATATATCAATATTATATATATATATATAATATATATATTAATATATATATATATATATATATTTATTATATAGAAGGAGCTTCTACAGGACTAGAACTGTTTCATTCAAGAGAAATCTTCAGGAAGATTTCAGGAAGATTCTCTTGAAGAAACAGTTCTAGTCCTGTAGAAGCTCCTTATATATAAATTAATTTTACTCTGCTATGTATTGAGTACCTTATTTACTGTGGTTAACCCCGAATCCAACGGGACCTACATATCATATATATATAACAATATATATTATCAATATATATAATATATATATCAATAATATATATATATATATCAATATATATATATATATTATATATATATATATATATATATATATATATACAAAATATATATACATATATATATATCAATATATATATATAATCAAAATAAGCAACAGGATATCAAGAATGATGCAGTACGACCGTTTCAAGCGGCTCCATTTAGTTGAACAATGCAATCATTACATGAATTTAAATGCAGAGCTATCATCAGCTGCACAAATAAATAGAATTTTAATCTGTCCAACTGTTTAAAATTCTATTTATTTATGCAGCTGATGATGACTCTGCATTTAAATTCATGTAATGTTGAAAGGCAGACTAATCGTCATTCTCATAATACCTTAGTTTCGCTGAAGGCTGAAATTGTCCAGGTGATGTCCGAAATGAATAAGGACCATATAGTGCCAGCATGCCAGTGGCTTCGGTCCTGCATTGAAGCAGTCATCAAAGCCAAAGGTGGTTTCATAGAATAATTTGCTTAAAAAGTCCTTACCAAGATTAAGTGTACAAATGTTTATTCAAAATACATACTTATTTATGCTGAAATATTGTTGTTTTATTGTATACCAAAACTGTCCTCAAATACCCCTTGCACCCTATATATATATATGAATTTGTGTTGCAAGATTCTTGATGTGAAACCATGTGTTGAAACAGATATTGTTGTATTTCGGGATGGTCATTTTTTGTGTTGCCATATATTCGTTCTTCACTTGTTTATTACTGTTCTTATTCTAACTCATGTCCATTGTCTGGGAATCTTTCGCACATCTGTGACCTCTTCAGCAACACTTTCCACCTTCATTTGTGCTCTTGTTCTGCTATTTCCATAAGCAGAGCAAGAGCACAAATTTCCAGACAATGGACATGAGTTAGAATAAGAACAGTAATAAACAAGTGAAGAAGGAATAGACAGTGCCTGTATTTATTTGGCATACATTATGTTATTGATGCTGAAAGAATTTTAGAGACATTTCAGAGAATGTAAAATAATTTGCTTTTGGAATAGAGGGTCTTGAAGCACAGAAAATTATGAATAATACCATGGAAATTTGGGGCTAAAAATTCCTTTTGGATAGAAAATCCTGATGGTTGCTTAATAGACATGACAAAGTGGTGGTTTCAAGTCCTACAGACAGCCTTTTACTTTTTTCTGTCCAAAGAGGTTTTCCAGCCGTAATATTTACATGCGTAGGAGTGCTTTCAGATCTATTATTCCCAGAAACACAAACATACAACAACACATATATTTGTTGGGTGTTTTTGTGTACTTTTTTTTATATGGTAGCATAGGTGTTAGACAAATATGTCTTCAATGCATTGTTTTACAGCTAGGTGACATTCCTGACATTAATCCTTACCTGTTTTCCAAGTAAGAGATCTCTTATTCCACATGGCTTAGGAGACACAAAGTATATGGACATTTTAATGACAGGAGAAATACATGTGTGTGTGTGTGTGTTCATGTTTGTGTGTATGTATAATATATATATATGTATATATATACATATATATATATATATATGTGTGTGTGTGTATATATGTATGTATATAGGTATATAAGAATAATGGACATAAACACATCACCATTGGTTGTCAATTGAAATTGGAGGAACAAATGTAGAAACAAAGACATACTTACATAAATATATACATATATATATATATATATATATACATACACACACATATATATATACACATACATATATACACACACACACACACACACACATATAGAAAGATATATATATATATATATATGTATATACAGACACACATAAATATAAATTAAATTAATTCTTTCAAAATTAATTTATTTAATTTGTAAGTTAAACCTGAAACTATTAAATCACAGTAATTTTAAAATTATTCTGTTCGTCTTGCCCACTGACAGGGTTTATCATATAAAGGTGAGTTATAGATGTTTCATTAAAGCACCTATTTTTCAACCTGCAAGGGAATATTCGTTTCTATCTCCCTCTTTTTTATCTACATATATGTATATGTGTGTACATATATATATATATATAAATATATATATATATAATATAATATATATATATATATATATATATATATAAATATATATATCATGAAGCATATTTGCCACTTAAATGTGGCTAACCCTTAAGGGTGGATGCTACTGTAGCTTGTAGCCCCAGGAGGACACCTCTTCCAGCTGGCTATTGACACACTTTCTGTGCCCAATCAGTATTTGCCTCACTCAGAGATTTATTATTGCTTATATATATATATATATATATATATAGATATACACACACATACATAAATGTCCTAGGAATTGGTGATCAAGCTTGCATGGGAGTTAATTCTTGGGAGAAGCAAGATGTGTTTTGGAGAACATAAGAATAATGGAAAATAGAGACAAACACTCAAGATGTTATTTAAATTGTTTATATCACCATACCACCGACATATGTTTCGATAGATGCATTAAAATAAATCCAAGAAGATGAATAATGTGAAACAATGCATCAATCTCATCAGGGAGGATATAAAGAACTGTGTGCATCAATATGTCATTTTAATGATTTATTGATGCACACTGTTGTTTATATCCTCCCTGATAAAATTGATGCATTGTTCCACATTATTCATCTCCTCGGCTTATCTTAATGCATATATGTATGTATGTTTATATTTATGTGAGAGTATCTTTGTGTCTATGCTTGTTCCCCCACTATCACTTGACAGCCACTGTTGGTGTGTTTATGTCCTTATAACTTAGTGGTGTTGTAAAAAGTGACCAATAGAATAAGTACTAGGATTACAAAGAATAATTCCTGGGGTCGATTTCTTTGACTAAAAAATCCAATTAAGGTGGTGCTCCAGCATGGCCGTAGTCAAATGACTGAAACTTGTGAAAGAATAAAAGAATATATTTACATATATATATATATATTGTGTTGTATATGCATATATATGAAGGCATATATGCACATACACTCACACATAAATACAAGGTCTGATAAATAAGTATCAGGACTGTTGCCATAGTAACAAAGCTAAAGAATGCAGAGTGAAGTCCCTTTGCACCAATTGACCTTGACATCTGTTGTGCATGTGCACTAAATTTTAACATTCTAGCTCACGTCTGCTGTTTACAGCAGTACCATGAAGGAAGGTGTGTAGTGTGTGATCATTGCATTGACCATGACAGAGAAAGTTGTCATGGTGATACCTGCTGAGAGGCCTATGCAAAGTTGCAGAAAGTGTATGGAGAGGAGTGTTTGAGCTACACACAAGTGTTTGAATGGCTCAGACGTTTCAAAGATTGCTGAGAAAATGTCGATAGTGACGATCGTTCTGGGAGGCCTGCAACCAGCAATACTGAGCAAAACCTCGCAAATGTGTGTGCAGCTGTGAGGGGAAATCATCGAATCACCATCCATGAGTTATCAGAGGATGTGGAGATTAGTTACAGTTCAGTTCAGTCCATTATCACTGAAGATTTGTGTATGAGACGCGTGTCTGCCAAATTTATGCCAAAACTTCTTTCAGCGGACCAAAAAGACACTTGAGTTTCAGTTGCACAGGATCTCTTTGGTTTTGTCGAGAACGATGAAAACTTCTTGAAAACTTTGCGTAGTCCTCTGAGCAGGTTACCTGCAACCATGTTACTTCCAAGCACTGATGTAAACAGTTGAAGTAAGCTAGAATGTTAAAACTTAGTGCTCATACACAGCAGAGTTCAAGGTCAATCTGTGTCAAGCGGCTTCACTCTGCATGATTTAGCTTCGTTACTATAGCAACAGTCCGGATACTTATTGATCAGACCACATGTGTGCAATGTTGTTAACTTCTGTTAATAAATCTTCCACTTTCTGTCATTCAACAGCAATTATCAGTTCATGTGTGTATGTGTGTGTGTGTTTGTGTGTGTGCGTGTGTGTGTGAGTGTGTGTGTGCACGTGTGTGTCCAAGTTGATAATTACTTTTGCATACCATGTTTCTTGCTAGCCGCTGCCTCAAAGTCCTCTATTATGCATTCCTATATGTCTACAATAATGAATGTTCAATATTGGTGTGTTTAAGTCACAATTTTATTATATAATTTTATACAGTAAACCTACTTTTGTTATTCTATTTAAACAATGAACATAAATATATAATATATATAATTGTTGTTTTGATTTCATCTTAGGTATAAAATCCTGCTTGCCTGTGGAATTCCAAAGCTCAGCCAAACTGTCTCTACCATTGGCAATTAGTAGATATAAAGACACCATTTCTCATGCAAAACTATCGAACCAAACTGAAGCTATTCAGAATCCATCTTCACACAATGATGTCATTGACCTGAAATCATATAGAGTAAATAATACAGACCCAAAGACTGCTTCACAATCTTGGAATTTGCCCATGAGGAATAGTTTTACGTCTTATTCAAAGCCATTACCAGCATTACCATATCCATGGAACTCTTTAAAAGTACCATCTTCTGAGAAATATGCTAAAGTTCCTTTAAAATAGAATTTAATTAAATAGAATACATTTCCAATACAAAAATTGCTAGAATTGGTTTAATTAATTAATTTGAATAATTTGTTATTTTCTTCCTGGATTAAAATACTCTTTGGCCACCGTTGACTAATACTTGACACCACCAGGGTTACCCTGAACAGCATTACAGGCCACAGACAAAACAATACACCAGGGCTCCTACATACACAACCACATTGAGCCTCTACCTGGATACTATCAAAGTAAAATACTCTAGTTTTCATCTGTGTAATATACCTGGCTCCTAGTTCAATAGAATATGGTACTCTCATTTTTCAATATACTACCTCCACTTGGGTGTAATATTCTATTTAACAGAGGCAATAAACTATCCATACTCAGGTTGTATAATTCTAGCCTCTTTAGAATGCTTATTTAGCTAAAATAACAAAAAAAAAAAACAATTCTTCTGTGACACACAGGAACATTACAAGTCTATGTGAAGTTGATGAAGATATGTATGTAGCTTTCAGAGTTTGTGAAAACTTTTTTGACACCTTCATTTATTTTACAACAAAACCCCAAAAATCCTCAATAAAAAGAGAAAAGAAAAGAAAAGAAACAAAAAAAAGATTGTTCAAAAACACGCAACAAAAATATTCTTGTCATGTGATGTCTTGTAAGATCTCATTTATCACTCACTCTCTGTCACCTTTACAGAAATATTTTAAACAATCTATATTTTACATGTGGACATTATCTTCAATAGAGAGAAATTAAAATTGATAACTGATAATTGTCTTTTGTTAATTAAACCAATAATGACTAATTGTTCTTTTATAATCAAATTTCCGTTTGTGTTATCTCTGTAACCCCTAATCTGAGAAAAATCATACATTCTTTTAATAAAAGAAAATATATATATATGAAACACATAAAAAGAGTGTCAATAACTTTAATGTTATCCTTTATGTGTCAGAATAAAATTGTGAACGATTTCCAATTTGGCAAAAGTTACAAGAATATCAAACAAAATTCAAGAAAATAAGCAAAAAAAAAAAGGGGAAAAAAGGGAACAAAAAGGAAGAGCATCTAAATTTTCATATTAATAGGTTGAATGCCTTTATCTATTGATATAATACAATGTCAAAAATAGATATAGACATATATATATATATATATATAT
>NC_043010.1:5136296-5148796 GCF_006345805.1 Octopus sinensis | reverse complement strand
AACCTCAGCCCATCTGTGTTAGGATTTCTACTACACTACCCTCAGAACCTTCCCAGCATTAGATCCTGAGCTTACATGGCCCGCATGCCAGTGTATACTGTTGAGTAATATTACATATACATTGAGTGTATTTGGTTTATAGTACATGAGTGTACATACACATTGTTGATACATGGGTATGTTGTCCTTGGATCTACTTTGGTGCCCCTATTATTATTAAAATACTTTGGTATTATTGGATCCTGCAAATAGTTGTCTATCTCTCTATTTGTCTATCTATCTATCTCTCTATCTATCTATCCATCAATCTGCCTATCTATCTATCTATCTATCTATCTATCTATCTATCTATCTATCTATCTATCTATCTATCTGTCTGTCTGTCTGTCTGTCTGTCTGTCTGGCTATCTATCTATCTATCTATCTGTGTGTGTAGAAGGTTGAAAAAACACACAAAATAAGACAAGGTACAAAATGCTTGAATAATTTTATCATGAAAAACATTTTAGTACCAGTTTCAGTCTTTGCGACTTTTTCAACTTCGAGTAAAACATGAAAAACATAAAATTGTGGAAAAATTAAATTAAATGTTTTTTAAAAATATTTCCAAAGGTTTCAAATGCAAGGGACATTTTCCTTTTTTCAGGTCAGTCTCTGTCTCACATTTTTACTCTTGTCAGGGCTTGGTAGGAGGTAGCAGGCAGTAGCAGTCCTAATATTTGATATGAGTTCTTGGTTTTGATTGTTTAAGCAGCAGTAGTAACTGAAGAAGAGGTGAAGAAGAAGAGGAAGAAGAAGAGAAAGTAGAAGAAGAAGAAGAAGTAGTAATAGTAGTAGTAGTAGTAGTAGTAGTAGTAGTAGTAGTAGTAGTAGTAGTAGTAGTAGAAGAAGAAGAAGAAGAAGAAGAAGAAGAAGAAGAAGAATGCAGGAGTGGTATGACAGTAGTAGGATTTTGGTGGAATCCTCTCAAATGGCCAAACCTGTTGTGGTTGTAATAGTAGTGATTGGAATTGTTCTGAATAAATTCGTGGGTAGTGACTGTTCTGAATATATCGTTTTTAATATTTGTGTGGGTATTATTCTAAGGCCCTTGTAATAGTGTCATTTGTGGTGAATGCATTCAAAAGGGGTTTATATTTTGTGATAAAATATAACTATTTGCTAATGTGTTGACTACAGGCTGCATTCTTGAATTTATAGAGGGGAAGAATTCTGAAGCTGGGTTGTTTGTTGGTGACGCAAATGTCAATGTGTTTTCTGAATGCTATTTTTCTGCATTCCCAAATTTTGATCCAGGATCTATGTAGAGCCATCCTTTGATGTAGACTGTTTTGGTTTAGCCTATATATTGCTCTCAACACCCAGAGTAAGTAAATATATATATTAGGTTCTCCAAAGTACGTGTGAAGTTGTCTTCCATTGTTAAATGTTGACCCTGTTTGAAAGCGAACTCCGATCCCTCAATTAGGTTGACGTATAAACCACAGTTAGGTCTTCCACATTTTCTTACTGATGTTGAGCATACTGTGTTGTTGAGCATACTTGGGCGTGTGCTAGTAAGAATTCATATAAAGTAGCCCTGAAAAGGGCTTTAATGCATTCCAATGGTATAGAGAACATAGGAGGAAATACTAATAAGGTATGTATACTAAAATCGTGAAGCATGCTACATAATAACAGATTAATCATATATGAGATAATAGCAATGCAAAGTAAATAACTCTGAAAAAGGCTTTTGTGTGTTCCAGGGAATATTACCCTCAGGGGCGCTAGTATTGGTATATTTATGAATAAATCACTAACTGAAAAAAGTGGATCTGTTGTTTAGGAAAATACTATTTACTTGTTTAAGGGCTGTACTGGATAAATTGTGAAAATAACTCTAACAGTTAAAATACTAAGAAATAAGTATACTCAATTTAATTTTTACCAAATAATTTAGGAAAATAAATGGGTTATTTCCCTTGGTTTTTAAAATAAAATATATCATATATTTATAAGAATCCCTTCCAGGGGCACTATTATCTTTTTTTCAACAATTTGAGTATGCCATGAGGTTTCGCGTGTCAAGCTTCATCAAAATCGATAAAACGATGTAGGAGGAGTTAACAACTTCATAAATACACCTACAGACAGAATTTCCCACATATGTAGTATATATATATATATATATTATATATATATATATATATATGTATATATATTAATTTTGGGCACCCTGTATATCTATATATCTCTTTCTCTCTTTCTCTCTCTCTCTTTCTCTCTCTCTCTCTCTCTCTCTCTCTCTCGATATATATATACATTTATACAGAGTGTTCCAAAATTAGGGCAATCAACTTTTTCCAATTTTGCCCAAAAAAATGTTGTTATATTTTGGGTCCAAATGCTGCAATGTTGTAAAGGAAGCACAATTATGACACAATCACATTTATTCGATATGACCACCTCTGTTTCGAATCACACCCTTAAGTGTAGGTGAGAATGCTTTGCATGCAACATGTAGCTGTTCTTGTGAAATCAAAGCCCATTCCTGGTGCAGTTTTGCCATCGGAGCATCTAGTGAAATATAAGGAGTGCTTGAGCAGATAGTCTCCAAAACAGGCCAAACAGAAAATCCAATGGATTGAGATCGAGGCTTCTTGAGTGCCATTCATACTTGCCTATGAACGATGGACTGTTTTTCTGAATCCTGTGTTGTATCTGTTTGGAGCTGTGGGATGTTACCGACTCCTGTTGGAGGCCCCAAGGCGCATTTTGAAAGTGCTCATTCACCCATGGAAGCAGTCCAGCTTCCAGAATGTCACTAATGTATCACTGGGTGTTAATTTTAACACTTGAGGACACAAAAACAAGGGGAGACCTTCCAGTGGCTGTCACAGCCACCCAAACCATAACTGACTGTGGATTTTGATGTTGATTTATGAGTCTACCCTTGATAGAGCAGAGCCAGATACACTCCAAAGTTGGTCACTCTGGTGGTTTACTATTTGTTTAATGTCAGATTTCTGTTTATCAGTGGACACAAGGTTGGGCAGTGTGCCTTCAGCAATCTAACACAAGATAAGACGACTTCTCTCCAATCTCATGGCTTTATAAACTTGCATGAGCTCATAACAGCAAATAATCGTGTAGGGGTGCATCCTGAGATCCTCCTTCAGCAATAGACACATCAATGTCTGGCTTATTTTTGCTGTGGCAGCCAGTCTTCTGATGGAACAATGAGGAGTTTGCCATATCTTTTTTCTTGTACTTTTGATAAGCTGAGGGGTCTTCACACTTCGGCCTTTTGGCTAAGATCAAAGTGTAGCACTTCTATTTCAGTCACGTCCAGGTCTATAAGCCATGAAATCAGTCTCTTTAAATGTATTGACACTTCTCCAGATTGCTGTTCTGTTAATTTTAAGCCTTTTTACTATAGCTGTATTACTTTCACCTCTTTGTGGAGGATTATGACTGCATTTCAGTCTACAGCCATTATCTAATTTATAAATCTGAATTTGTTTAGTCTGAAAGAAAAAGAAGACACAAAAAGAAGACACACTAAGCTTTTACAATAATGTATAATTTTCATATCTTATCACCTCGCCTGGCACCTCTGCGGGTGGCACGTAAAAAGCACCCAGTACACTCACGGAGTGGTTGGCGTTAGGAAGGGCATCCAGCTGTAGAAACATTGCCAGATAAGACTGGAGCCTGGTGCAGCCTTCTGGCTTCCCAGATCCCCGGTCGAGCTGTCCAACCCATGCTAGCATGGAGAACGAACGTTAAACGATGATGATGATGATGATGATGATGATGATCACATTTATTGATAGCTATTAAAACTCAAAACTTTGGTTGCTTTAATTTCAGGCCATCTTGTATGTGTGTGTGTGTGTGTATGAAACAGGCGTCATCACAGTTTCTATCAACCAAATCCACTCACAATACAATGACTAGCCTGGACTTATAGTAGAAGAGTGGAAGACACTTGCCCAAGGTGCTGCACATGTGTAGTGAGGCTGAATACAAAACCATATGGTTTTGAAGCAAGTTTCTTCACCACACAGTCACGCCTGTGCATATCTTTCCTCATTTACTGCTAAACTGATAGGTTACAAACAAATAGGGATGCAAACAAACTAATACCAGTTGTTAAGTGGTGGTAGGGGGCAAACATATACAAAATGACACACATACATGGATATATATATATATATATATATACAAATAATAAGAGAGAGTCCACCATGTGGTCACTCTAATGCTAGAAATAGATCCGCAAAGGAATGGTGGACCACATGGTGGACTCTCTCTTGTTATTTGTATTAATAATTTTTACTGTATCCCAGTCTTTTTTTATACGCTAGACCACTTGGTGTTTTAAATTGAAGTTATTAATTAATATTCAATTTTTTTCACCCTTATTGTGATTTTAATTATATATATATATATATATATATATATACACACACACACACACACATATATATATATACTCTTACTCTTTTACTCTTTTACTTGTTTCAGTCATTTGACTGCGGCCATGCTGGAGCACCGCCTTTAGTCGAGCAAATCGACCCCGGGACTTATTCTTTGTAAGCCCAGTACTTATTCTATCGGTCTCTTTTGCCGAACTGCTAAGTGACGGGGACGTCAACACACCAGCATCAGTTGTCAAGCAATACTAGAGGGACAAACACAGACACACAAACATATACACACGCATATATATATATATATACATATATATGACAGGCTTCTTTCAGTTTCCATCTACCAAATCCACTCACAAGGCATTGGTCGGCCCAGGGCTATAGCAGAAGACACTTGCCCAAGATGCCATGCAGTGGGACTGAACCCGGAACCATGTGGTTGGTAAACAAGCTACTTACCACTTAGCCACTCCTGCGCCTATATATATATATATATATAAACATTATCAGATGAATAATAACAGACAATGGATAACTAGACAATCATCCATTGTCCTTTATTATTCATTTGATTATAATACACTGAGGGAATTTACAACTTGTTGGACACACTAGAGTATACCGGCAATTTAATGTGATGTGTGCTTTGGCCTAGCCCCTAGGCACTAAATACTCATAGGGTAGGTTTTCTCTGTGTACACAACTGGAATGTCCAATTTGATACTTACCAAACTTAAGCTGGGACCACAGGTTTATCCAACCCTACCTGGTGCAGATCTTTTCAGTACCTGATTCTATCTGAATCTTTATTTTACTATATATAAACATATATTTATATACATACACATATATATATATATGGTGGCACGTTAAAAGCACTAACCGATTGTGGCCGATGCCAGACCCCCCTGGCACCTGTGCAGGTGGCACGTAAAAAGCACCCACTACACTCACGGAGTGGTTGGCATTAGGAAGGGCATCCAGCTGTAGAAACACTGCCAGATCAGACTGACCTGGTGCAGCCTTCTGGCTTCCCAGAACCCCGGTCGAACCGTCCAACCCGTGCTAGCACAGAAAACGGATGTTAAACGATGATGATGATGATGATGATTATATATATATATATATATATATATGTGCACATGTATGTGTGTGTGTATATATATATGTATATATATATATGCACACACATGATGGACTTCTTTCAGTTTCCCTCTACCAAATCCATTCACAAGGCTTTGTCCAGCCAGAGCCTAAAGTAGAAGACAGTTGCCCAAGGTTCTCTCTAGTGAATCTGATCCCAGAACCGTGTGGTTGGGAAGCAAACTTCTTACCATGCAGCCAAACTATTTCTAATAGCACTTGTTTTAATTATTTGTTATACTCTTTACTCTTTACTCTTTTACTTGTTTCAGTCATTTGACTGCGGCCGTGCTGGAGCACCGCCTTTAGTCGAGCAAATCGACCCGGGACTTATTCTTTGTAAGCCCAGTACTTATTCTATCGGTCTCTTTTTTGCCGAACCGCTAAGTGACGGGGACGTAAACACACCAGCATCGGTTGTCAAGCAATGCTAGGGGGACAAACACAGACACACAAACACATACACACACATACATATATATACATATATACGACAGGCTTCTTTCAGTTTCCATCTACCTAATCCACTCACAAGACATTGGTCAGCCCGGGGCTATAGTAGAAGACACTTGCCCAAGATGCCACACAGTGGGACTGAACCTGGAACCGTGTGGTTGGTTAGCAAGCTACTTACCACACAGCCACTCCTGCGTCTATATATATTTGTTTTAATTATTTTATTTCACTCCTAAACTAGTGGCTTTTAATACCTGAAGAAATCAAACGCAGAAATATTACCAAGTAGACACAGAGTTAAACAGAACTCGAGGCAATTTAAGTTTTTAAGATGTTAATATTGTCATGTCAAACAAGAAAACTTCAGTCTGGAAACTTGACAATTTCACTTGATCAATTACCCACAAATCGTTTCTATAGCGATACCACTGTTTATTGAATATATGTATGTATGTATGTATGTATGTATGTATGCATGCATGTATGTATGTATGTATGCATGTATATATGTATATGTATATATATATATATATATGCATATAAATGTATGTATATATATATATATTTATATATATGCATATAAGTACATACACACACACACATCGTGTATATGTGTGTGTGTGTGTGTGTACATATGTTCTGTCGACGTCCCCAGATGATGAAGTAGGCTAGCCCAATACATAGATATAGAGGGAGAAGTCTAGACGTCGAGAGTTGAGTAGAGGTCATCTGAAAGTGCGATACAACAACATACATACACAACAGACTTCTATAAGTTTCTGTCTACCAAATACACTCACAAAGCTACAGTAAGAAATTTTCTCCAGCCTCTTCTTTTGAGATATATGTATCTAGGTGCAGTTGTGGCTGTGTGGTAAGCAGTTTGCTTTCCAGTCACATGATTCCAAGTTCAGTCCTATGTTGTGACATTTTGGCTAGGTATCTTTTACTATGGCCTTGAGCCAACCTGGGAAGCACTCCATCGGTTACGACGATGAGGATTCCGGTTAATCTGAATCAACGGAACAGCCTGCTCGTGAAATTAACGTGTAAGTGGCTGAGCACTCCACAGACACGTGTACCCTTAACATAGTTCTCGGGGATATTCAGCGTGATACAGAGAGTGACAAGGCCGGCCCCTTGAAATACAGGTACAACAGAAACAGGAAGTAAGAGTGAGAGAAAGTTGTGGCAAAAGAGTACGGCAGGGATCACCACCATCCCCTGCCGGAGCCTCGTGAAGCTTTAGGTGTTTTCGCTCAATAAACACTCACAATGCCTGGTCTGGGAATTGAAACCGCGATCCTATGACCGTGAGTTCGCTGCCCTAACCACTGGGCCATTGCGCCTCCATCTTGAGCCAACCAAAGCTATGTCAGCCTGTCCATTGGGTTGCAAGAAGTTTCCAATAATTTTGGTCATGAGCATCATTGCCTGCGTCTTCCCCAGTGATGCTATGTTACTTTATATCAGTGGTTCTGACCCAGGGTTCAAATGACAATCAGGGGTTTATATAAGACTAGCAGTATCGCCCGGCGTTGCTCGGGTTTGTAAGTGAAATAACTATATAAGCATTTTTAGAGAGTTACTTCCCTTATAGATGCCAATTCGGGCTTTCTTAGCCATTTCTGTTTTGGTGTCTTCAAGCCATGAAGTCGTTGTTCTAAAAGAACGCTGGTCTCCTTGACAACGCTTTACGACGTTGATTTCGTTACACTCCCTTCCCCACAGCTTCACGAGGGAGGGAAGAAGGGGGAGAAGCAAACAGGTGCAGGTGTGACCATGGACGCCAACTCCGCCGCCATCGACACACGAAAAATTATGCATTAAAATGGAATAAAAAATGATGTTAAATTATTTTTAAAATCGTAGACTCATCGTAGACGTGCACTAATACTCAGACAGGCTCGATATGAATCACGACTATAAGATACCCGAATTTGGTTAAACTGCACTGCAAAATGTGGGAGTAGTTAGGAATCTAAATCGAAGGGGACAGACACTCACACAACTACAGTTTATATATATAGATTTTGTTCTTAAAATTTATGCACAATAAATTGGTTATAGTTCTATGATACACAAGATATTTTAACAATTCTTTATACTATTCTTAATATTCAATTATATAAAAATTCTAGCTTAAGGGGACCCGCTCTACGCACGGGTAAGAGTGTGGTTGTTACTTTCTGTTGCTTCCTTTCTGATTTTTATCACCACATTCTCCCTCTTTGTTTCTCTCTCCTTTCTCTCTCACTTTCCCCACTCTCTTACTCTTCATTTCTCTCGGACTCTCCCTAGCTTTCTCTTACTCTCTATCTTTCTCTATCTATCTCTCTCCCATTTATAAACAACAAAAGATCTTGAGTAAGTTGAGAAAGAAAAATGTTTTGAAAGATCAATCATAAATATCAGGCAGTGACAATGGAAAGGTCTGCTTCAAGGCAGACAGCAAAACACTAACATTTAAAAGGGACGGACGAACTTGTGAGCTGAATAAAAATAAAAGATATTGGAAACCAAAGTTTGAAGGGATAGAATCTGAGGATAGTAGAGTCACCATGGCTGGCATTTCTTAATGACGGACAGCAACGTAGTGGAAGTTTAACAGCTGGCGTAAAATTTTGAACTTGATGTAAAAGGAAATTCCTAAACACCCGTTCCTGTAAATTTTAATCCCCTTCCAGCCCCATTTTCACATTTTGGTTAATATAACCCGATTTCGTTCAGGTCTACTCGGGCCACGGTTTATAAGATGAGGAATTTTGTCCTAGAGGTCACACCTTTCATTTGAGGAAAAAAATAGTTGCCATGCAAACTGGCAATGACCTTGCTCAAATCTTTTACACATGTCACCGGCACAGGTGTCAGTAAGGCGATGCTGATAGCGGTCATGCTTGGATGGTGTCTTTCACGTGCCACCAGCACGGAGGCCTTCTAACATAGGTGTGCATATTTTCAGCTCAACTGACCACATAATGTACACATTATATATATATATATATATATATATATATATATATGGATATATATATATATGTATGTATATATATTATATATATATAAGACAGATAATAATTTTACGCTTAAAAAAAATGTAATTCTCATCGCACCTATTTTTTTATATTTGTTTTGTTTGTTTGTAGACCTGTTTGCTTTAGTTTATTTCTGTCATTAACTGAGGCCAATGCAGATGCACCAACCTAAGAAACATCAGAATCCTGCTGGTCACCTTGTCTAAAGGCCAATCCCACACTCAAGAGCTCATATTAACTGCAGATGTATTATTGGTGATTTTGAATAGACAGCTTGATTCTGTGACTCATTTTGCCTAGCTTAAGGCATTGGATTTTCCTGACAATATTCAATATTACTTATGAAATTTACTATGAGATTCATTTTACATCTGTTTAATACTGCTCACTTTCCCTCACCCCACTCTCTCTCTTTCTCAGTATGTCTGTCTAATATATGTCTATATAGCTGGGCAGATTGAAAGACATCTATAATTTATATATATGTGCGTGTGTGTGTGCATGCATGTGTGTGTGTGTATATATATATATACACACACATACACACACACATACAAATATATATATGTATATATATATATATATATATATATACACACATAAAATGGGACATCTTCATCATTCTTTCACATCTGCTTTCCATGCTGTCATGGGTTGGACGGTTTGACCAGAGTTGGCAAGCTGAAGAGCCGCACCAGGTTCTATTCTGATTTGGTTTGGTTTCTATGGCTTGATGCCCTTTCTAGAGCTGGATGCCCTTCTGCTCAGTGTGTGCCGGATGCTTTTAAAGTGGCACCACACCATCACTCTTATGTGAGAGGAGTACAGGTGGTTTTTTTGTGACAAGACTCCTGCATTCACAGGAGTGGCTGTGTGGTAAGTAGCTTGCTAACCAACCACATGGTTCCGGGTTCAGTCCCACTGCATGGCATCTTGGACAAGTGCCTTCTGCTATAGTCCCGGGCTGACCAATGCCTTGTGAGTGGATTTGGTAGACGGAAACTGAAAGAAGCCTGTCGTATATATGTATATATATATATGTATGTGTGTTTGTGTGTCTGTGTTTGTCTCCCTAGCATTGCTTGACAACCGATGCTGGTGTGTTTACGTCCCCCGTCACTTAGCGGTTCGGCAAAGGAGACCGATAGAATAAGTACTGGGCTTACAAAGAATAAGTCCCGGGGTCGATTTGCTCGACTAAAGGCGGTGCTCCAGCATGGCCGCAGTCAAATGACTGAAACAAGTAAAAGAGTAAAGAGTATGCCAGTCCTATTCACCTGGTGGAGCAGCCTTAACACTTCTGAGGCTCTCTTTTAGATGTTTTTCTCATGTCATCCTGGGTCTCCCTCTTCCATGTATTCCATCCACTTAGAGAGATCAGCAAATCTTTATGGAGCTGTCAGCATCCATCCGCATCACATGACTAAACCAGCACAGTCTTCTCTCTTGCACACTGCATCTAATTCATCTTGTACCTAATTCTCTCTCAATATACTAGCACTCTGCTGAACATGTATGCTTACATTACACATCCAGTGGAATATAAATATACATATAGATATACATACTATCTGGCCTCCGTGCTGGTGGCATGTAAAAGACACCATCCAAGCATGACCATTACCAGCATCGCCTTATTGGCACCTGTGCCGGTGACATGTGTAAAAGATTCGAGCAAGGTCATTACCAGTACCGCCTGACTGGCCCCCATGCCGGTGGCACGTAAAAGCACACACTACACTCTCGAAGTGGTTGGCATTAGGAAGGGCATCCAGCTGTAGAAACTCTGCCAGATCACGATTAAAGCCTGGTACAACCATCTGGTTTGCCAGCCCTCAGTCAAATCATCCAACCTATGCTAGCATGGAAAGTGGACGTTAAACAACGATGATGACGATGATGACTAAAATATATATGTATATATGTATGTATATATATATATATATATATATATATATATCGCCAGCCCTCAGTCAAATCGTCCAACCCATGCTAGCATGGAAAGCGGACGTTTTACAATGATGATGATATACACACACACATATATATTTTTACACGTGTGTGAGTTTATATATATATTCTTTTATTCTTTTACTTGTTTCAGTCATTTGACTGTAGCCATGCTGGAGCATCACCTTTAGTCGAATAAATCAACCCCAGGGCTTAATCTTTGTAAACCTAGTACTTATTCTATTAGTCTCATCTGCTAAACTGCTAAGTAATGGGGACGTAAGCACAGCAACATTAGTTGTCAAGCGATGGTGGGAGGACAAACTCAGACACAAATATATACATACATACATACATATATATATATATATATATATAATAACAATTTAACAAATAAAACATATGCATAAATACATATATGTACATACCTACATCTATATGTATATATACATGCATATATATATATATATATATATATAAAATATTATTAGAGACAAAACCACTATTTTGCAAAACAAACAAGGAAAGACTTAATCAATACATAAAATTTTAATAAATAGTCAAAAAAACCGCCACACAATCGTTTCTTGTCTTGATCGACAATCTTCAGGTGGACTTCCAATCTATAAAATATATATATATATATGAGTACAGGACACCACAAATGAATGTAGAACACAACGAGAAATGAAAATATAAAAACAAACAAGGAAACGGACTTTTTTTTAATAACGAAAAAACAGAGTACAAGACAAACAATACAAGGAATATTCCCCTTCATCAGCTGCCCCTGGTTCGACTCAATGCGTGGTCCTATATTTAAGAGATGAGGAATTATGTACATATTACATTTGACGGATCTTTGTCCTCATCTTTTGTCCGTCAAATGTAAATAATGTACATAATTCCTCATCTTTAAATATAGACCACGATTGAGTCGAACCAGGGGCAGCTGATGAAGGGGAATATTCCTTGTATTGTTTGTCTTGTACTCTGTTTTTTCGTTGTTAAATATATTTATGCAAGAGAAACATCAGAGATGCTTAGCCCCAACCAGATATTATAGGAACTACTTAATGATTTTGCAAAGTCTTTCTCTTAATAACAACCCAAGTAAAGCATTCATATTGTTGGAAAACCTTTAATAACTTTAGTGAGGTGAGCCTCAGGATTGCATGCATTTGGTTGCCTAACCTGTATGCTCCACTTGAGTGAGGCAGTGAGGATCAAATCACTCTCCAGTTGCACTATATATATATATATATATATATATATACATACACACACACAGATACATTCACACACAGACACATATACATGTATATATTTATTTCATGCATTATTTATTTGTATGTATATGTGTGTGAGTGTGTTTGCTGGGAGAGATATGTGTGCAAATGCTCCATGTTGAGGAAGGCATACAAATGGTTACACAAACACATATGCCTATACCTAATGCTAGACTTTAAATAAAAAGAGGATTATATTTTTGCGTAAA